>NW_022721455.1:62569-78105 GCF_011630105.1 Anneissia japonica | reverse complement strand
CACGGGAACAGATTAACGTCTTATCCGAAAGACGTTGCCCTATTGAAACTTGTATTTCAGGCCTCCACAGTAAAACACAACGTGAACACAGATGGGTTTTGAACCGGGGACCAAGAAATCTCCACGATTCAGCGCACACATAGGGTCTACTACCAGTTTAGCCGACTTAGCTGCCCTTTCTATTATTTTCATATTTTGATTAACAATTAGTTTGCAGATACCTTTTTATATTCAATTGATTTTCCAGAACGTCTAAGTACGAGGCTTATTTAACGTCTGTTTGGCAATGACGTGGTCTCTTCTAGCCCTCTTGCTTTGGGGCTGCGTACGTGTACAGCAAGCTTTTGGAGAAACTCATCGGAGTAAGTTGACATATGCATTACATCGGGGCGGAGTAAATTAACAGCCCTGTTTTTTGGTACACTTCTATTCAGGGGACACACCTTTACACGGAGGCACGTCTTTTCCACGAGGGAGAGGAAATAACATATAATCCCAAATAAGGGACATCATTCCTATTCAGGGGACGTTAAGTTTTCATCTTATCAAACCAGATACAATAATAGGCCTAGGTACTACTTTATTCGTTATTTATTCTAGTTTGTGCTAACATCACACGGTGCTCTTGTATTATATTTCTGGCTGCCTTTTTAATTTTACATTTTAACTTTTGCTGTAACTCAATCGAGATCCAGTCATCGTTCCCCAGAAAATTACTGTTTTCCAGTATTATTTCCTTTTTATTAAATGTATAATTTATTTAGACTTAGATTATAAATGTTAATATATTATGTATATCATAGCGACTCTAGTGAATGGAACAGTGGCAAGAGAAGGTCGCCTCCAAATAGATATTCGTGGAATCTCTGGAACCGTATGCTCGAACGAATGGACTGAAAAACACGCAGAACGGCTTTGTAAAAGATTTGGTTACAGAGGAGTCGAGGAATACCTTGTGTACAAATTTGGAAAGGGAACAACTGAAATAATTTGGACAAATATAAGTGGATGTATCGATAACTTAGATAATACTATATGTGATCCTGACATTTCTTTACTTAATCCATCATGCAATCACTCTAAAGATGTTGGTGTCATATGTTCGCAAGGTAAGTCGTGCCCAAATATAAAATTAAATTGTATGTTCTTAAGTTCATGTACCCAACCCATGTTCCTTCTGACAAACAACATTTATTTTGCTCTTTGGTGAACTTCTATATATTTAATAAACGATTGATAAGTTTAAAAAAAAAATTTGCTGCCACGTACAGTGACTTTTGAAACTTACCAGTGCCAGTTAGTCACCATCCTCAGTATAAAAAATGTAATTTTTCTTCCTTTACGCATCCACTCGGTCACTTGGTCGAGAGAAAGTTTGTTTTGCGTTTTTCGCAATAATCCAAAGATTCGTGCCCGTTCGGTACTTTCTAGAATTACTAGTTCATGATGATTTTTACCAATAAAGTCTATTGACTATTGGATTGTTGTAATGTAATACACTAGCAAGCCAAATGTCAAAATGTTTAATTATTTCAAGCCAACAGCCTATGTTGCTGCACGTACGTAGACTAATAATTCGTAATGTGAAGTCTATACGAAGCATGTAGTTAAGTACATACTTTAGAATATGAACTCTGAATCAGGCTCTTTTTGTAATTTTAACTTATTTACAATGCGTTTATAACGATAAAAACCTTTTAACGATCGCCAGCAACCAACCCGAGTTGTAAATAATAGTTTAAAGAAATAGACTACATGCAAAAGTGGAGAAACCTCTGCGTTTTGTCGACGTCGTGAATCTTTTTTTCCGTAATCCATATGATGCATAACTATTAATACTTCTTTTGTTAACTATAGTAGATATGTTTTATAATTGATTTATAGATTTTGACGTAGGCAGCACCAAGTTATTTTTGGCCTTAGAAGGCCCTTCTTATAATATTAAAATACTTTCTTTGACCACGTATAAGAAAATGCAATTCTATTCTTTATGAAATAATGTCAGTTGTGCTAATTTTGATATAATATATATTATTCAGAAAATATATATTACATTCTTAAATATTTATAAACATGTAGGGATGTATATGTACATTAGAAATATTCTGACTTATCAGCAAGTTAGAAGAGCATTTCCAGAGTGTTGTCTTAGAAGTCAACAGAAGTTTGTCAGTGATTTCTCCAGTAAGTTCACTGGTGGATTTAGAGGGGGAATAAGGGGCATAGCCCCTCTATTTGTGTTTAAAAAAATCTTGTATAGCTTATTTTTTAGAAAATAATAAATGATCAAATAATTCCTTAAATTATCAAAAGTGCATTGCTCCAATGGGGATTCGCTCCTTGCAAACCACAACGGCCCTGCCGTTGTGTAAAGTAATATGATCTGCTTAATTATTTCCTTTAGTCAGAATTCGACTTGTACGACCTGGTTCATCGAGGTATAGGCGCACACATGACGGGCGTGTAGAGATATACTATTTTGGCAAATGGTCCACTGTGGCGGGATTGCATCTGGGAGCAGCTAATTTTATTTGCCAGAATCTAGGTTTTCCAGAGGCAGTGTTCGCCGATTGTTGTGGAATATTTGGGCATTCTACTGACATGCCGGCGTATCGGGTGACATGTGTAGGAGGTGAAAAAGAAATAACAGATTGTTCTTTAGAAAGGACACACTACAGGCCACCAGTACAATCGGGAGTTATTTGTGCAAAAGGTAGAACTCAGGTCTTGTTTTGGCGTACAAATGCTGCTTTTAAAAATAATGTAGACTGCATCTTTAATTTAAAAAAAAACAAACAAAAAAAAAACCATACGTTTGAGGCTTACAAGCCTCATCAATTAAGAAGGTGCAAATATTTTGATTGATATTAAATACAAAAATAATTCAGTTATGAGGTCCTATTTCCATTTTGCTACTTAATAAAATTTAGTTTCTACAGACTACTCATGATGAAACACCTGTGTTTAGGAATATTTTCCTTTTTTATAAAGAAGCAACTAAATCTTTTTTTTTCAATAATTGTTTTTCAGTAAATTTTGTAAAAGAATAATTGATGTAGATCTAATAGCATTATGAATACCTCCGCTTTAGAATAGTTTAATTTCTTGACAAATCAGTTGATTTGTTGCTTGATTCAGTAAAGTATGTCTATACATTGCTTTCATCATTTAATTAATAAAACATCTAGGCCTATATTGTAAAGTAAACCAGTAAATCAATAATAAAATCAGTTAAACAGTGATTTCAATATATAACTTGAAAATCATATAATGAATTTCTTATGTTTATTAGCTGTAAATGTAATTATATGTAGTATTGTATGATGCTTTGCTTTTAAATTACATTTATAGGTTTTTAATTATTACATAACTAAACATGCAATTTTATTACAACTGTTTTAGTTCATAATTGTATCTGAAATGAAAGACAATACAGTTCATTGACATTTATGACTGAAATTGTTTCAGACTCACTAAGATTAATAGGAGGAGATTTTCCGTCACAGGGAAGAGTAGAGGTTTTTACAGATTCAGTGTGGCACAAAGTATGTACGCCGGATATAAGCATGAATGCTGGAAGAGTTATTTGCCGGCAACTTCACTTTGATGATGTATTAGACGTCGTTGAGGTGTATAGCAAGAATTCAATTTCTCCGACTATAAAGAATGTCAGTTGCGTTGGGTCAGAAAAACGTTTCGAAAAATGCTTGTTCCAAACAGTCTCAACTGGGACTTGCGACACAGATGTGTTTCTGAAATGTACAGCCAGTAAGTATGCTACATGTCTCTTACCCACAATAACAGCCAATTACTAAAATATATATAAACTATAATAATGTATGTCTATATATTATCATTTTTAAGATTATGTCTGTTGGATCAAACATTGTACCTTGATCTTTCTTAGTATTATTTCATAGTAGAAATAAAGAAAGTGCTTCTGATTTTCAATCGCAGCTAGGCCTAATTGTTGTTAATACTGACAGCTGATATTCTTGCCTCTTTTAATTGGTAAGGTGGTAGACAATTACTGTTTGTTTTAATGTTTAATACAGACAAAGCCTTAAAATTAATTTCACATATTATTGACAAAATGTCTACAACCAGTCCCCATTTAATATGTAAAACATAGTCATTATAGTTATATTTTTAATACAAATATTACTTTATAGACAAAGTAAATCGAAGTCCTTGCCGAACCACGGGGATCATACATCCTGAGAGCTCATCCCCAGTTTCAAGCAGATAAGAGCATGATGCTTACCCTGGGTGGAACGCTGGTCCAGAGCAGCTTACTCCCAATTTTATGTGGTACTATATAGCAGTTACAATAAACGCGGAACACTTTGACATTTATTTAACACATTTATTAACTGCAGTTTATTCAATACCATCGAGACGATACGTAGAACATGATTGACTACATCGATCCGATATGATAGTTGTGTAAGCTCAATAACACAAGCGAAATGCACAGCGAAAGATTGAAATCCTGAACCAGGTTGGAAAACCACACCGTATCCACTGCGACAAACCCCTTCATTTAAAAGATAAAAGTTAATATAATTATCTTATAATTTATAAAAATATTGGCATTAGTACTTTTTACTTTCAAATAGAAAACAGTGCTCTGACTACTGTATAATCAATTCACTTAGTAGTTATTTGGCTTTAGACACATTTTACGTAATTCAATCATCTACACTTGTCTTTTTATCCTTAATCTATTCATTTCAATTCATTTATATCTCATTACCAAAAATTGACAATATCATTTCTAATAAATTCATATCACGATAAATTATATGATATGACCTTCATATGAAGTGATAATTATTAGAAAAGATAAAATATTTGCAATTATTGATAATTTTAGAATTGCAATTGCTTAATAACACAAACATATACAATTACTTTCAATAACCTTGGAAAACTGCAAGATAAATTTATTGTCATAAATCAAACGTGTAAAATTTGAATTTGTTTTGCCTGCCGAAAGATCATAGTATAAAATAAGGTGTGTACGTTACATTGGTCTTTTTTCAAACTAATTCTAATTCAGAAAGGAGTACGGGAAGTTGGTGTTGTAAATTATTTTCAGTGTGAGAAATGTCAGCATCATCTGCGTAAGGCAGTTCTCGGAATGTTTAAAATGACTTTGAACCCTCTCAAATTAAAAACCGTTTTTTGTAGGCCGTTAACTTTCTATAGTAAAATGACAATCTAGCGCAAACTTTATTGTTTCCCTCTATTGTTCAAGATAACAATTTTGAAATGAGAAATATATGTTAGAATCAGTTAGAAAGCACCAACAAGATAAATAAATATGAATATATATAAGAAGTTAATACAGGTAATACGAAATTATTAATTATGAATAGTGGGACTATAGCACTGAAACAACAATTGCTACAATAATTACTATCATATTCCTATATATAGGTCTAGTACATTTTTTTTTTTCAATTTAGTGATTATTTTAAAGCTTTTTTGTTTTTGTTATTATGCATAATTATATTGTCATAATTAATATTTGTCTTTATCAACATTTATTGTTGTGCTTTGTTATATCAATATGTATTTTCTTCCCAAAGGTGGATCGAGATTATTTGATGGCTTCTCTCGTGTAGAAGGCTTTGCCCAAGTATACCTGAACCATTCATGGAGGTATGTTGAAGGTGTAAGGTCAGGTATTGATGATGCACAAGAAAACAACCTTGACGTCTTAAACTTCATTTGTTTGAAGCAACATACAAGTGGCCTAAATGTATTTCGATGCGAAAATAACTACATTAATTACCCAACTGCGAACTGCGAAATACGAGATGACGTACTATATTGTACACCCCACACACAGGCAAACAGGAATAGGTATATATGTTACACTGAATGCTCAAATGGTAAGTAGATTATTCGATACTTTATTACCTTTATATAAAAGATAGAAATATTTAATCACAATGACGAGTCTTACTTTATTTGGAGTAAGTAGGTATATTGTTTAAGCAATCCTTAAAATTACAGTAGGGCCTACTTTTGGTTTTATTTTATTTTATATATTTTTTCATCAAGTTAGGCCTACATAAAAACACATGAATTACAAAGCAGCATAAGTGTACATACAGTGCATACAAAAAAAAACCAAAAAAACCAAAAAAAAAACCCCGATGAGTAACTACGCAAAGGACAATCAAATTGCAAAATAAATGAATAATAACATTATATAAAGATATGTACAGCAAAGCATGAGAAAGTGCATAATTAAAAGAAAACTTATGGGTGATGATTATAATATTTGTATAAATGTTATGATGGTTATTTGTAAACAAACTTTGAATTGAATCCATATAGGCCTATTAGTTACAACTGCAACAGCAACAGCTATATAATCTCTTAATCTTGATTGTCTGTTAAATAAGGATAGGCCTACTTACGCATTCATTCATTCATTTTATTAGAAATTCATATACAGCATAAAAAGTTCAAGGATAAAACACATTAAAGTAACTCAATAGTCAAACTTATTTCCATTGTGGTACTTAAATCTTTTGTTTATGCTTATTTTCAATTATTGGTGGCAATTGAATGTGTACAAATAGACACAGACACACACAAAAACACATATCACAAGATTTTAATTCTGATTGTTTGTAGATACGCTGAGAATTAAGAGATACATGGATAAAAGACTTCAAGTAGGCCTACATTCTGGATTCATTGAAATATTCTTCAACAACGCTTGGAATCATATTTGCCGAGACAACTGGGATTTAATTGCAACTGAGGTTGCTTGTAAAGACCTTAATTTTCTTGGTGCTGCTGATCTTGATAATTTAAGAAATAAGGGTAATCGTAACAGTACATATACACTCAGAGCTGCAGTTCTTTGGTGTGATGGTAGTGAATCCAGCCTGCATGATTGTCCTCGTAATGACACTTCAGAGTGTAGTAGCGGCCCTGTTGAAGTCGCATGCATAAGTGGTGAGTATTATATATCTCATTAACGGTATAGTTGTATCGCTTTTATTCCTCAATTAGCTATGTGTTCGCAATTTGTCAACTCAATTCCAAAGCACTGAACGAAAATTATAGATGGAAATCCAGCAAGTTTAATTTTAAACAAGCTATTGATTATTGTTACTTTTATTATTTTAGTATATAGCGCCTATTTCCTTAGGTTACAAAGTGCTTTGTTTTTCATAGTCATATTGGATTAGGCAGGCAACCCCAGATACCCAAATATACTACTGGGTGGAGGGAAGCAATCCAGATAAAGTGGCTTGCTAGGACACAAGCGAAATCCTCAGAGGGATTGAAACCCCGACCTCGAGGTTGGGGAAAAAAAGCGCTTCATGAAATACTGATATATAATAATGCTATGTGTTTTGTATCTGCTTTACAAAAACATGTTACATGCGTTGCAATGCCTGATAATCGAATTAAGTATAGATGGAAAAATTATAAAACTATATTATAGGCCTGGATGACATAGATTGGTGTCTTGAGAATCATGTTCTTTGATTTTGTGTTCTCACTCTCCATTTACATATGGTTCATTATGAAGTCGCGCGAAAATGAATCATTTACATTAAGGGACAAATTTCTCTCCCGTCCAGAGGGTGGTTCTTTACTTAGTCCCCATTGTAAAGGCCTCATATTTTTACAACAATAAGCGAGTGTACTAGGGCCTCTATACAAAACTTTATTGATTATGTTTTCAGAGGGAATACGATTTCAAGGCTCTGTTGTTGGCTATGCCGGTCGAGTAGAGGTTTACTCTGGTGAAAAATGGGGACCTGTTTGCGGATATGATTGGGATTTGCAGGATGCCAACGTTGCGTGTACCATGAAAGGTTTTCCGAGTGCTGTTGAAGCTTATCACTCCGCAGAATTTGGTGCAGTTTTAGAAGATACATTTTATCGTTTTGACTGTTCAGGAGATGAGACCAGTTTATATTCTTGTGTACACTCTACCGCCAATTCCGGCTACTGTGACCATTATGCAGGTGCTGGTCTGATTTGCTCTCAGAGTAAGTTCATGATTATTATTGTTGAAAACGTAAATGTAATTACGCACTTTTATGATTTCCTGTAAACAAATGTTGTGTGCTTATAGCGATCCTTATTAAAAGAAAAATCTAAAAGTGATTTTATTATCTTCAGCTTATAAAACCTCGAATCCTCAATTTAGGTGTCATTACTGCGTCACCTCAACAGGTATTTCACAAATATATAAAAGTTTAGAAGTTTTCATCAACAGGTACAATTAGACTTCAGGGTGGTAGTAGTTCTACGGGTCGCGTTGAGTTGTTCATTGACGGTATATGGGGAACAGTTTGCGATGACCAATGGGATTTTAACGACGCCTTTGTGGCATGTCGCCAGCTTGGCTTCAGTAACGCGAGTATTGTTCACATCAAGGGTAGATACGGCGAGGGAACTGGTGTGATACACCTCGACAACGTAGAATGCACGGGTACGGAAATTGAGCTCCAACAATGTGAACATCTCGATCAACACAACTGTCTACATTCGGAAGATGCAGGAGTATCTTGCGTGCAAAGTAAGTTAGTGTAGATTTTGATCAGAACTTTAAATTTAATTATGTTATAACTTTTAATTTTGTAAAAAAAATATTGTAGAATATTGCATATTATGGATGACTAATACTACAAGGTCAAGGTCATATACAAGTTTTATTAATAATTTTAGATTATAATTTCCAAACTCGGTGCCTTACTGCGTTGTATGTAATCACATATTAACAAATATTAGATGTTTTTCTTGCGAGCGTGAGTGATACTACAAGGTCAAGTTCATATACTGGTTTTACTAATAATTGGGATTGTAATTACATTGGTTATAATTTTAAAACGAGGTGGCTTACTGCATTATACGTAGTCCCAAATCAAAAATGTTGCGTTTTTGTTACGCACATGCAGGTCAAGTTTAAATACAATTACTACCGGTGTTTATAATTTTAAAACGCGGTTGCTTACGGCGGCTGTACGTTAATCCAAAATCTACGTGTGTTGTGAGATTTGTCTCCCGTTGCGCGCGTGCGTGGTACAATGTCAAGGCCATATACAACTTTTACTCATAATTAGGACTATAATATTAAAATTAGGTGCCTTACTGCGTTGTATTTATTGTCCCAAATCGACGTATGTTGTGAGATTTTCTTTTATTGCGCGCGTGCATGTTACTACAAGGTCAAGATCATACAAGTTTTACTAATAATTGGGAATATAATTTAACTCGGTGACATACTGTACTGCATCTTCGAAATCAGCGTATGTTGGAAGATTGTCTCTTGTTGCGCACGTGCATGATACTGCAAAGTCAATGCCATATCGAAGTTTTATAAATAGTTATGAAATTATAATTTTCAAACTCGGTAACTTGCTGCGTTGTATGTAGTCGAAATCACCGTATGTTGTAAGATTGTCTCTTGTTGCGCGCGTGTTTTACAATTAGAATTTTGAAACTCAGTGACTTACTGCGCTGCTTCATAGTCCTAAATCGACATAATATATGTTGTGAGATTTTCTTTTGTTGCGCGCGTGCATTATACTACAAGCTCATGGTCATAGTTTATTACCAATAATTGGGGTATTTCTCAATAACTTACCGTACTGCGTTGTAGATAATCTTAAATCAACGGATGTTCTGCGACTGTCTCCTGTTGCGCGCGTGCATGATACTATAAGGTCAAAGTTAGATACAAGTGCTACAATTATGGTGTGTATAATATTAAAATTCAATAGCTTACAGCATTGTATGTAGTCTCAAAATTGTACGTGACGTTGACTTTGTGTTATAACATGAAAAAAAGAAAATCTCACAACATACGCTGATTTCAGACTATATACAACGAACCGAGTTTTTAAAATTATAATCCTAATTATTAGTAAAACGTATACGTGACCTTGAGCTTATAGTATCATGCACGCGCGCAATCAGTCTCACAGCCTGATTTCTGACTACATACAACGCCGTAAGCTTCGGCGAGTTTTTAACTTATAATCACCATACTAGTAGCGGTTGTATATGACCATGATATTGTAGTATCATGCACATGCGCAACTAAGAAATCTCACAACATACGATTATTTGGGAGTACAAACAATAGCAAGTTAGAAATTATAATCTTATAAATATTTGTAAAACTTGCATGTGACCTTTACCTTGTAGTATCATGCACGTGCGCAACAAGGAAATATCACAACATACGCTGATTCAGACTACATACAACGCAATAAGCCACCAAGTTTTAAAATTTTATTCCTAAAAAACTTGTATATGACCTTGAACTTTAGTATCATACACGTGCACAACAAAAGAAAAACTCACAATACACGTTCATTTGGGACTACATACGACGTAGAGTTTAAAAATTATAATTCTATAATTAATAGCAAAATTTGTATGTGACCTTGACCAGTATTATGCACACGCGCAACAAAAGGAAATCTCAAAAGATACGTTGGTTTGGGACAACGTATACAACGCCGTAAGCCAACGAGTTTTAAAATTCTTATTCTTATTATAAGTAAAACTTGTATATGACCTTGACCTTGTAGTATCATGCACGCGCGCAAGAAAGGAAAATCTGACATTTGTTTATTTGGGATTACATACAACACAGTAAGCCATTGATTTCCAAATTATTAGTAAAACTTGTATATACCTTGACCTTTTAATATTAGCCATCCATAATATGCAACATTCTAAAATTAATTATTTTATTAAATTAAAAGTTATAACATAATTAAATGAAACAAGTTATTACAAACTGCGACAAACTTTATTAAAAAGTGCGACAGCTGAGTTATTACAAAATGTGACAGGCGAGGCATTTATTAGAAAGTGCGACAGCTTGATTGTTTGATTGTTACAAAGTGCGACAGGTTATTACAAAGTGTGACAAATTTGTTACAAAGTGCGACAGGTGTTACGGTACATAATGCGAAGATTATTACTAAGTGCGAAAGTACACCCGTCCCTTTATTGAGCACCAACACTGTAGTCTAAAGCAGATGACCTGGCTTGTTAAAAAATACAAGGCCTAAGCCAGTAGTGGCGCCAGTGGGGGATGGCGAGGCCTTGAATTTCCAATCTCTAATATTGTAGTCTAAAAGCACATGACGAAATCTTGGATTTTAGCTTTTGTTCAAGCTTATACGCTTATAACATAATTAAATTAAACAAGTTATTACAAAGTGCGACAGACTTTATTACAAAGTGCGACAGCTGATTTATTACAAAGTGTGACAGGCAGTTATTAAAAAGTGCGACAACTTGATGTTACAAAGTGCGACAACAGTTATTACAACATGCGACAGGTTATTACAAAGTGTGACAACTTTGTTACAAAGTGCGACTGGTGTTACAAAGTGCGACGATTATTACAAAGTGCGACAGTCCACCTGTTCCCTTATTGAGCACCACCACTGGTTTAAACAAACTGGCCTTCCTACAAAAGGCTGTACAGTAATACAGAACGTAATCTTAAACCGGGCACACACGTACATCGAAAACGTCTCTACGTGTGGACGACATCGCACACGCTATTGTGGTGCGAAAGCGTGCTCTCATAAACTTATCACGTTAGCTAACCCTCATTGGCTATGAAAACCTAACTATATTTTAATCAAGGGCTTTAATCTGTTTTAATAGGTGAATCAAGAAGACCTGGGTGGCTCAGAACATTTAATGATGTGAAAATAGAAGGTATGTAGACGAAAATAATTATTTACAATTAATACAATAATAAGTAAAGGTTTATCAACATAACACATTGTAGTTTAATTTTCCAGAGATTTTAACCCATAGCACACGTAGGAGGAAACCAAAGCCATTGGGGGAAGGTTGGAGGGGAAGTTATGAAACAGCTAATAATAATTTTATAAATTAAACAAATGATGGTAATATTGTTTGTGATGAGATTGTTACGTGATTATTGTGGCGGTGATGATATCGATTGAGATATAAATGATAAAGACGATGATAATGATGACGATAGAGAATGATGATAAAAAGTCATTCTATATATTAAATCCATAATCATAATTTCTGAATCAGAAAACCATATTAGTTTTAGATAAAAAAAATCATATTATAGGTGTAGGATTACTAATTTTTATTTGAAAAACAACACTTATACGGTCACTATGTCTATGTAATTGTGTTTATTTGATGTTGGGTTATTTCGTTCAGGTTGCCATGCAAATTGGTTTCGAGACAGCGATCGGTGCTTATCCGTCGTACAATTTGAACATGATCATTCGTACAATAATATCACGTGCCCTCGCAACTCGGTACTTCTCAGAAGCGACACCTCTTTGCTAACACTCACACAATACGTTTACGCATTATATTATTACGATTCAAATGCTACAGTTATATTTCTTTGGAGAAAGCGAAATAGTGACATTTGTAAAACTCTGAACCGAGAAATACCAGCCAAACGGGGAAGTACATGGAAGGAACTTGAGGTGTTATGCAAAGGTATGCATGCGAGAGCATTCGTTTGCCAAATGAATATTGAAGGTAGGTCTCTTCGTCTGATGATGTGATTAGTAATGCTAATCGGAAAATTTGTTTGCGAGTTTTGGTAGTGAACTTTTTGGTGAGAATTTTTCACCTTACTTACCTAGTAAGGGGACACTATTCCACGAAATGAGAGGAAATACACATTTTTACACCACGGTCAACCCTTATTAATGGGACAGGGATAAATTTTGAGCATATAAAATTGCAAATTTGACACATGTTCTGGTTTTATTGTAATTCGTTCTTAGGTCAATTACATCACTGTATGACTGCGTGCCAAAAACAAAAACAAAAACAAAACAAAACAAAACAATAAAAAAAACCCTAAGAGTAAAATTTCACATTTTTGTTAATTTCCTGAAAATAGAGGTACTGCTGATGGACACACATTTAAATTACAAAGAAGTACTCTGGATAAGGATTCTACTACATTATCTCTTAAGCGACCACTCTTATTTTACATGTAGGCCTAGTTATAGTATTGTAGAGGCATCGATGTTTTGTTAAGCTCCGTAACAATTTCTATAAAAGTAATTGATACTGCAAATATATTGCATTCAAGCATTCTACACGCAACTACAGTCTTCTTACAAGTCAAATTATTTTAAACTTAGCAGTCACTCCATAGAGTGCGTACCTCCGCCCTGTGCTGGTGCATGAATACAGTACCAAAAGGTAATCTGAGTTTGTTTTTTCATCAGGATACGAAAGGAATGTTTTCCCACCTACCTGACGTGTGATGTAAGTACTGAATGCTCAGTACATTCCCAAACACTTGCGAAAAAAATAAAATAAAATAAAACATTTCGTAAAGAAATCTGAGATTAAAAACCCTCGCCCTGTATTTATGTACTGAACAAAAATAATGGCACGCGGTCCATCCACCCGATCAACTAAACGAGGCCTAGGTTTCAAGTAGCAAGCCCATCAATCAGGCGAGTTTGCACACTCCGTCCGACCACTTCCAGTCTGCCGGTGGGAATGCTTATGGTTGGAGACTTACCGTATATAGCGCATAGTAGATGGTATGCGCTGTGCCTAGCCAAACGTACCACAACTCGGTCGAACGATCCGGGTCGAGTAGTTTTTTAGTTATATGCCCTGAAGGACACAAGCACCACGCACAGACAGACAGCTTGACAGACGCGCACTATTGCAATACACAGGCCGTGTATGATGGGCAAAACTACAGCATACCCTCAATGTAATAATGAATTCGCCCGCTGTATTCAGGCACAATAGTTCTTGAGTTCTGCAGCCTGTCCTCAATACAATAATAGAACCTGTCATATTGTGGTACCGATATATGGTTTTCTTGAGTACTGCCTGAATTCGAGGTCGATTCCATTATCTTATTTTATGCTCGAGGGTAAAACATAGCATTTCATTGACCTTGACCTTTGACTTTTATGATGATCTATTTATTTGTTTTTGCGTAATCTGGCTAACAGACAGCAGTGAATACATAACCTCTTGGCTGAGGAAAAAATAAGCAAAGTATTAACGATATGTAATTGATTTAAAAATCATATGAACTTAGCGTCTAAGTGTAAAGAGAAAGTTTTTTGAAATAACTAGTTTAGCCATTTGATCAATTGAATGTTCCTTTCTATATTAAGATCAGTCACGCATGTGTTCCAGCAAATTGTTTAAGTGCTTATCCGGAGAGTGTATATTGAAGTCATTTGTCTGCGATGGAAATTTTGACTGTCGGGATCACAGCGACGAGAATGAGCAATGTATTACAGGTCGGTACGTGTAACATAATTCAGATTAAGAACGATCATCTATTTATAATTATGCTTATTTCAAAGCCTACAATCACAGTAATTCGTCAGATAACGTCAATTGGATTCGAAACCTACCGGGTTAAAAAACCGTAACAACATACTGTAGATCATCAGAGTCTCCATCTAACGAAATGAATGTAATTCCATATTTCAGCTTAATTGAGGGAAAATAATTAATTTTACAGACGTTTTCATTGTCACGTGCTGTTTTCTGGAGCAAATTGTTGTATTTCCGCATTCCGTTTGCGGTTTTATATGGAATACCAAAAGAACAACATTCAACATCAATTTCTGCCGTATTATATGGAACGCCAAAAAGGCAAATTTCAAACACAGTCGATTTTAAAGCACACTCCGGTTTCAGGCACAGTCGGTTAACAAACACAATATATCTTCGTCAAGCACAGTCGGTTTTCGGGTTCTCAATAAGTTACAGTAAAACTTTGCTTTCGCTGCCACTGACCAAAATACGTTATGGTATGGTATGGACCTACTTATATTGCAAATCATGCTAATTTTAATTTAGTGCGAACAAAAACATTATGGAGAGAATACAAAATATTTACTAATACCAATTACCACTAATTGCTGTTTCATCTCATTTTAGTGTTTTTAAAATATTCTTATGTTATGCAAAATGATATGAAACTGCTTTCAAAACCATGCAACCTATCTTCTTTTAGTGGTATATCGTCTTTTTTAATCGAAACTATTCTTGACGTACACACACTAGAGGGTATAAAAAATTATAACGCTTTAATAACTAATAATAGTAATGATAAAGATCATGATAAAATATGATGGCATTGATGATTGATGACGAAGTCCATTACGACGACGACAATGATGATGACGACATACCTCAATTGCCTTACGAATTATTATTATTACATATTTATTTAGAATGTTTTCAAAGGCTCGATGCTTCAGATTACCGCGGAATTCTCGATACAACCAAAGATGGAACAAAGTGTGTTTTATGGACAGATGCAAATAATCCCGTAGATGCTGTAACGCCGGCTAAAGTTTTCGGCAAAGGAATTGGAAATCATAACTATTGTCGCAACCCAAACGAACGGTGTCGTGCGTGGTGCTATTCAAAAGAATTCTACGAAGTGAAAGATTGTGCAATCGAGCAATGTGGTAAGTTAACACCTTAAACTAAAAAAAAAGAGTTTAATGTATATATAT
>NW_022721455.1:49292-62161 GCF_011630105.1 Anneissia japonica | reverse complement strand
TATATCCAGCGCCGATATTATGGCTGTAGGTTACGGGCCCCTGCCTTAACCGCCGCTGACATTCGCCCACAGGGGTGGCGCCAGCGAGGAGAGCTTTCCCCCTCCTCCCGTCAGGGAGAAAAAGTACAATTCGTCGGGGACGAAAAAAATTATATGTATTTTCTACATATTAGTAGACTCCAAAATCGATTAAATAAGACTTTAAAACCCCTAAATTGTTAAAATTTTCGGGGGCTTCGCCTTCGGACCACTTTCGAAACCTTTCAATCGAAGCTCGACCACGCCCACATTGCTTTCGTCGGGGGCATCGGTCCCACGTCGGGGACCTCGCCTTAACCCCCCACCCCCACCCCCGTCGGGCAAATTATGGCGCCACCCCTGTTCGCCCATACATTTGTAAAAACTGATTTAATCTCAGATAAAATAGTACAATACTCCAAGTATCGAAATGCACGCCAACAATCCCGATACGAAGGCGTGCATTTAGATAGTTGGAGTATGTACTATACTATCTTATATTTTTTTTTACTACGGTACTACTTTTCAGCTGAAGACTCTCAACTGAATTGCCCAGCTACTAGTTTTACATGTGCTTCCGGTCACTGCATATCATATTCATTCTATTGCGATCATAAGCCAGACTGTCCCGACAATTCTGATGAAATTAATTGTAGTAAGTTTATTATAATTACCGTACTATTACTATTATTATAACATGTGTGTGACGTGTTCCTATGAAACCTGGACAAAGTTGCAAAACATTAAAACTTTTTTTATATAACTATATTCTAGAATTTATATTTTTATTTATTTCAATTATTTATTCAAGACCCAAGTCAAAACACCAAAAACAGGGTCACCATAAAAATACAATATGATATATATGATATGTGTAAAGATTGCAAATACATAAATTACATTAAAATTCATTTGCACACATTAACTATTGAAAATTACATTAAAGGTTATGTTTATTACAATTAAAAATATCGATATTGGGAAACATTTGAACTAAATTATTATAAGAAAGCACAACACGACGAAAAAACCATTATTACAAACATTAACACAATAATACTGAACTTTTAACAAATGATTATCATAATACGAAGCTTGCGCACACGTACATGAAAATAAAATTAGAATCAAGGTAACGACTTGGAGTTCAAACAATATTCTAGTAGCATGAGTCTGAGATATTGAATTGTAGATAACTGAACAAGAATCAAGGGATGGAGTAATTAACAATGTGTATATACTATAGTAAATTTTTCAGGTGGTGTAAGAATTTGGCAATTTCTTCACATCAGCCCAAGCAGCCGGTTTACTTTTTTCTATGGCTTTATATGCAGTTAAGCGTTATCAAATTGGTCTCACACGATCTACCGGGTATAAAGCCATGTTGTTCTGTAGCAATGTAAGGATAAACGTGGTCCAAGAGTTACTTGTAGACCAGGCGCTGAAATACTTTCGATATTGGTAAATTAGTGGGTTTATTAGTCTTTTAGTCCATAATGATCAATTAAATACTGTCTCTTATACACATCTAGATGTGTATAAGAGACAGGCGATTGTGCGTAACTCGTGGCATTTTTTTGAGATATCGTGCGAACAGAAAATGGGAGAAAGAAAGAAGAATAAGAAAAAAAAGATGTTGATCCTGACAATAACAAGAGGTGATCCGGTAGTGTAGCGGATCACCAAAAAAAGATGATGATCCTGACAATAACAATAGGTGATCCGCTAACGTTAGCGGATCACCAAAAAAAGAAGATGAAGATGATGATTCCGTACAATAACAATAGGTGATCCGCTAGTGTAGCGGATCACCAAAAAGATGAAGATGATGATGATGATCCTGACAATAACAATAGGTGATCCGCTAACGTTAGCGGATCACCAAATAACATCCAAGAAGGTCACAGTTAGTTACACACGTACATCCCATAAGTCCGTGAGATTTCATAGGCCTACCGTAGGTAAACATAGAAAGAGCAATACAGTACTGTAATAGTAAAACTCGAGCGTCAGTAAAACTCGAGCGTCACGACATTGCGAAGTGTCTGATCTTGTTCCTCGTGTCGTACTCACTCGAGTCCATCCGAGATGGCCCGAGTGAAATTTCATGCAAATGTTTCGTACGGAAAAAAAAATCGCTTCCCGCTCGGGATCAACAAATTACGTTGGTGAGTAAAGTGATGTCACGATTGGCTTATCGTAAATTTTATGAGTTAAATTTAAATTTTCAGTATTTCCTGAATGTGGAAAATCCGATCATGAATGTGACAATGGTCGTTGTTTGGAATCCTTACTGAGGTGTAATCGTATACCAGATTGCATTGATAAAACAGACGAGTTAAAGTGCGGTAGGTAATGATAAAAATCAAAATATTATAATTTTCAAGTTCGGACTCATTTTAATCCTACTGAACAGTGGCGTATCTAGCATTATTAAAATGGGGGGGCGGGCGCGACCAAAATATGAGGGGGCGTGGAATTTATTTTCCGTGGCCACGCCCACTGAAAAATATTGCTTCTTAGATTCCTAAATACACGTTAACCGTGACAGCATAAGCATAAGCATAAGCCTAGTGGGGGGGGGGGGGGGGGGGGGGGCGTGCGCCCCCCCACGCCCCCTTGGATACGCCACTGCTACTGAATAAGGCTATATTACACAGACACCGTTAGAATGTACTGCTTGGACTGCTCGAAAATTCAACATATAGAACTTTATTGATAGAATTATTTGGTGGATTTTTTTATATCAGGAAAGTGTAGCGATTCATATTTGCGATGTAGTGATGGAAAGTGTGTTCCTGAAAACCACATTTGTGACGGAAAACAAGACTGTCATGATGGAAAAGACGAATCAATGTTAACGTGTTGTAAGTATTTTTTCACCATAATAGGACTACTCACATTCCCTTCTCACACCATTTGACATCATACGGAGTACCTATTGCACAAATTTACCAACATACGCACAAACGACCGGCCACCACATGTAGTTTCCGTCTTCTAATTGACTATTGCAGGCTCGTAGGGCCAGCATCTACTGAGGTGGTGTCCTGGGCTTAGGGTTCAGAGGATAGAGCTTGAGTGTTTTAGTAAACTTTAATATATAAAGCATTTTCAGTTGAATATAAAGATAATAATTAAAATTATCGTAAAAAGCCAAATTCTAATGGAAAAAAAAGTATTTTTTGTAAGTGTAGTTTATTTAAAATAGTTTAAGAGGTTTTGCTGAAGTGGGTTTGTCAAAACCCCTGAAGATGTCCTCGCTATATTAAGCTTGGTGTTGGATGTCACGAGGTATCCGTAGTACCGTATGTTGCCTATGTGTAAGGCTTAAGATCTACTGCACCCAAAGACTATTACCGATAAAGTTCTTCTGTACGAATCACAGGAAGTATAGGCCTACTTCACAGATAGTTTTCCAGACTAATATGTAGGCGGTGGAGGACCCGGGCTAGATTATTTGCATACTCATTGTAGTATATAACGTGCAGTCACCACAACTTCCGAGACCGCATGACATCTTTTATCAATACTTGACCACGTGTGGGTACAGGGCTAACTCTGACTACTGGGCCGCAAGGCAGTCTGTTGATGTAAAATTATTTGCCCAGGTAATGTAGGCCTACGTGCCTGCAAAACCTGCCCATCCCGTGATAGTTAATTTCTATATTATCTGCTATACACATATTATATATATATATATATATATATATATATATATATATATACAGTACTTTACCATGATCACTGATAAGACAAAATCTTTTAACATTTAAACAATTATTGAAACAGCTCACATGGATACATCAACATGCGGTGTTAACGAGATTCGATGCAGTAACCATCTTTGTGCGGACAAGCAATACATTTGTCAGCTTCAAATGGATGAATTTGGAAAAATTCGAGGCTGTCAGGATCGCAGTCACCTAAATCATTGTGGTACGTAGATTTTTTACTATTTTATAATAAAGACGCTGTGCAATACTCGATGATGCTGTTTTATTCATCCCGGTGGCTCGTGAGCGCAAACTAAAAAATGTCTCATTACTGTTGGTATAGTTCAGACTAACATGGCTAACCCACTATTTAATGGCATTTCATCCCAACAATCGATCTCCTCAACTTGAGTTGTAACCATAAAACGCCTTTACCTCTGAACGTATCAGAAAAAGAATCTGATACGTTTCAACAACGTAACAGCACAACGTAACAGAAGAGATTTTTGACAAAAAGTGAATTTTATTTGATGATTTGAATGAATTTATTTGGAATCTCACAAACAAACATGTTCATTTTTGTGGCATTGTATGCTACGTGGTTTTGCGGCGTATCATTAATTGTAGCGTGACTAGTAATATTCTTCAGGGCGCATTGCAAACATTTACGTTATATCCGTTTAATTTGCCAATTACGGACCCAGTGATGAGGACAACACGTATATTACATTTCAGTGTCACTATAGCCTCATGCTGCTGGGGACATAAACATTATTTCTATTGTATGCGTGGACAGAGCATTTATATAGGCCTAAATGTATATTCTATGTTTCACACAGTTTTATTTGCATGTCCTGCTCATACATATAAGTGTCCGTACTCATACTGCATTCCGATCAAAAGCCGATGCGACGGAATAAACGATTGTCATGATGGAGAAGATGAACAATATTGTGGTAAATACTTGATCTGTTATAAACACAACTTTACAAAATAATTGGCATAGATGGAAGTCTAACGATGGCAAGTGAACTGGCCAATGACATTATTTTTCATTCTCTGTTGCTAAGGTCCCACAAAACAATGACGTAAACGTACATACGCATGTGCGTTTGTCAGACAGTACATGTGCGTAAGTGGGACAAACGCTTATTCGTATTATTAGCTTGGTTGATACTCAGAAAGGTCAATTACTGCTATAAATGTCCAGGTGCAGAAAGTAATCATACAGTGCTACAAAAAATACAGTAAAACCCCTTGGGGCTAAAGAAATGTCCTCTTCATAGGGATGTCCTCTGAATAAGGTTGGCTCTAGTGTTAAAAAATACATAGGCCTATTTTTCGTTTTCTGGCCGAAAGAGTGCCTCATAATATCTGTGTCCCAAAGGATAGATTCTACTGTTTATATTTTCAGTGTTCAGAGCAGATACTAGGCTTTCTCTCAGGCTAAAAATCACCTTACATATAGGCCTATTGAATGCCATAATGGACGTATACTGAAAGATGCAGTTGTGATCAAACAATTGGTGTTTTACTGAACCTGTGTTTTTTTTTTTATTTCTCTGATGTAAAGACTATTATAATTGTGTCGGATATTTTAAATGTCAAGACGCCACAAACTGTATTTCCCAATTCGACATTTGCAATGGTATCAAGGATTGCATACGTGGCGATGATGAACTTTTCTGCAGTAAGTTAAAATAATATTTTTACTATGAATATAATAATGCATGTCTTCTAATGAAATACAGTATTAATAATAGTTCCATTGAGTGTAGTTGAACACAATTGGTGGTTAAGATGCTTACCTTCCAATCCTAAGGTTCTGAGTTCAATGCCTGTGACAGACGCTCTCTACAAGCTTTACAGTTTTCAATGATGGGGTCTTATCTCATTGCAAAGCTGACGATAGTCTTAAACAAATTCGTTCTTTTTTTGTTTTTGTTTTTGTTTTTTTAAAGCTGATCCTACTTTATTCCTGTTAAGGTCAGCAATGATATTCTGCAAACCATGGACAAAGGCAATGGTTGTACATTACTTCTACTAGATATAAGTGTTGCATTAAATGCATCAAATTTTGATGCCACTAATCAACACATTCTGTTGACTCGTCTTACATATTATTTTGACACAGAGACGAGTAAATAAAAATCAAACTCAAATTTGGCATTTAAAAATGTTTAATTGAAACGCATTGTCAAATACAAGCCATGCACGTGTTTCGAAATCAAATTAAAACAAATTAAAACAAAGCGGAACAAATGAAAAAGAATGGAATGCTCTGAAAATTCCATGTTAAAGAATGGGATGGGAGGGACTGACAAAAATCTTACGACGAGCTGAGGCGGGTGTTCTCTCTCTGAGATCAGATCAATGAGAGAAAGAAAACCCTGCCTTGCCTAGTGTCAAAATTCAAATCTTGGACGCCCTCAATTTTCCCATTTGACACAGAGACGAGAATATAAAAATCAAGCTCAAATTTAGCATTCAAAAATGTTTAATTGAAACGCATTATCAACTACACGTCATGAACGTATGAAAATAAAATTAAAACAAAGCGGAACAAAAATGATGAAAATGAATGGGATGCTCTGAAAAGGCCAAAAGGCAGGTTCACACCTGGGACCTGACTAGCAGCCTAGTAAACCGTGGCGAAGTCGTCGAATGCCAGTAGCCATTCCTGTTCAGACAAGTATCGTTTCCGGTTCTTGGGACAAATTCGAAACCGCCATTGAACTGTACCGCGTAAGTGTCGAGGGTCTGGGGGTTTGAATGTCAGAAAATTCAATAAACTTATGGTTTCGGGAATAAGGACACCTGCCTTGACTCCATCGGAGAAATCCAAGGGTTTATTGACATCCTCCCCTTAAGAAATTTTGTTGACGGTCGTTCGTATCTTGATAAACGGCCCCAGATGGTGTGTGTTGGTAATGCAGTTACAAACCCTTTTGTCTATGACTTTTCAATTTCTCGGAGTTTCAATTCTTGGCTCACAGTCGATCAAAGTTTATATTATTTACTCATACACTTGGATTTTTGGTTCTTTCAAGCCAGTACAACAATTTTATATTGCAATGAAGTATATCGAAAGATGTATTGCAGACTTTAAACTCTGGATGAGAAACAGTTTCTTGAAGCTTAACTAATCAAAACAGAAATTATTATGTTGGGGTCCTACAAGCAGGTGCTAATGTGTCAGTCTCCGCCTGTTAGTGTTGCTGATTTTGTCATTGAACCAGTCCAACATGTTGGTAATATGGATGTAGTCAATGAAAAATGATGCTGCTGGTGTCACTGCCACTTCATAATACTACCTCAAGAATATCATTAAAATCAGGAGTTATCTTTTCAAATCGGCTACACAGAGCAGATTATTCATGCCTTTGTCACGTGTCGCTTAGATATGGGTGATTCTCTCCTTTAGAATCTAAGCATCACTTATTCATCGCCTTCAACTTTTACAGAACACAGCTACCCGAGTCATAACTGCCACACAGAAATATGAACACATCACACCTGTATTTTAGCAACTTCATTGGCTACAGATTTCGAAAAGAATTACCTTTAAGTTAATCGTATTAAAAACATTAAAATATATTTACTGATTTTCGAACCACATTCCTCTCTGGGGCTTCAGCGTGCTGCTAAACGGAGCGGTAATGCTTCTGGATAGTTTGTAGGCTAGCTCATTTGTTGAGATTTTCCTTAAGCGCCTTGAGCATTTCTTTAAGATGGATATTAGTGCAATACGAATCTTATTTATTATATATTATTATTATTCAAAATACACATACACAAAAAAATTATGTTAATCTCAAATGTACAATACAAGAATGTTCCTCAATTACACACCTAAAACTACATAATCATATTTTTGTTTTTGTATAAATGATGTAAATGGTCAATGTAAATGTTTCTCTGTTGTAGTTGTAAAATCATAATTGGATGTGTTCTTTTTTTAACTGAAATTATTATTTTTAAATAATCGAATTTAATCATGTACTCTGTGTTTTTTTTGGGTTAAATTTTTGATTTCTTTCTGCCTATAATAATGTTTTATTATAGGTATTTGAATGGAGTGAATAAACCCAGTATTTAATATATGCTTGCCACTTTACGAGACTTAAGGAATTAAATCTGCTTAATTTTACTTTATTTCATGTAATAAAAAACTGTGAAATTTGTGAGAAAGAAGGTGCTGCGGCAAGGGAAGCCTGCTTATGGGAAAATGACAGTGAAAATAATTGTAGTATAATACAGGGATATGGTGGAGGAATAACTCTAATTTTATTAATTTATACATATATACCATGAAATATCCTCTCTAAAATTTGTTTAATTTGAATGAAAAAAAATTATTACGTTTATTGTTTTCATAATTACTAGGTTTAATATTTAAATTTTATTTCAGATGTAACATGTCCTGATGGATGCATCTGCGATGGACTTTCGTTTATTTGCTTTGGAACTGATTGGACTGCCGATAAGGCTAATTTTATCTCATCTGAAATAAGATTCTTGTATGCATAAACATTTATTTCAGTTCAAAACGGTTGTATAATCATTGTGACGGTCTACCATCGTATTTTGGCTAATACTTAAAGAATGAATGTTAATAGAACCTTAATAGATCTTTGTCATTTGATTGATGTATTTCATATCACGTGACACATTATTTAATGGTAAAAAACCCAGTAATTTTTATTCGCATCACTTTTCATATAAAAATATAGTTTAATTCCTGAATTTTTGTTATATTCGTTTCATTGCACACATGAGCTTCGTACAATGTTTTTATTGATTGAAAGAAGATGTACATTCCACTTCGAAAAAAAAAAACTTCTTTTCCTAAAATCCAAATGACAAGGATCTATTTTAGGTGTGTTACAGTATAAAAACAAACAAAAGAAATGTTTTGTAGATATTCTCTACATTCCGCTCATGAACATTACTATTCGTATGTCAATCAGGTTACTGGCTACCATAGTAAATGAAATATTTGTTATTTTTACAAATTACCACAAATTACTCTGATTGTGTTTTCAAATTGATTGTGTGGTGAGATTGCAGCATTTTAATGGAGTAATTATTATGCTAATTTCAATTTGTTGGGATTCTGTTAACCTTTATTTTTCTGCAATGATACAATATTTTAGTGCCGCCAAAACACACCAAATTCGCGTTAAAATGCTTAAATATCAAAATACTAGCATATTATTCTGTAATGAAGTATCACAAACCCAGGTTTAATATGCTACATGTTTAAGAATCAATCAAAAAATATATCTTCCATCTTGTTTTTGTATGCTGCATTATTAATATACGCCTACATCATATAAAATATTGATTCATTGTAATAAAAAGAAACTTTGTAAAACTAAATGAACGACAAACAGCACTTTTCAGACTGACAAATTTATTTAATCACAAGCTTTCGACCACGCAGTGGACTTCTTCAGGTGTAAAACTTCTTCAGGTGTAAAACTACTGCTAATAATCCTTAAAGTGGTAGTATAAGTTGACAGTCCCATTTATCAGCAAATTATTAATTGATAAATTTATTTCATTATAATTGTAATTAACTAAATTCGATCGCGCAAGTATAATGCTTATAGATAATTGACATGTTTATATTTATTTAAGTAAAGCGTTTGGCTGAGAGATGTTGTTCATGCTTCTTGCGCTGAAAACCCCGGTTCGAACCAGGCTATCGTCGAGTTTTACTTGCAGTCAGATTGCTCTGTTCCTCAAATAACCCAACTCATGATTAAGCTTCATTTACACTAGACACGATTACGACACGACAACGGCACAATACAGATGCGCGCAGTGTTGAAGAATACAAACTACGCGATGATATGTCATTGTCGTGTCGTGATCGTGTCTAGTTTAAATGTATATTTAAACGGGAGGATCCATTATTTGTCGGTTGGTACTAGCGTCGCTCTGCGGCTGCCGTGAGTCCCCAGGGGAAGGTCATAATTTCCAATTTCAAATATTTGGAATTGGAAAAAAAATGAAAATTTAATCTTTAATTTAAACAATGATAATGATTACGTTTTTCATTTCCAGAAACTTGAGTAGAGTTGTTTCTCGTGGCTCGAATGAATACATCGATGAACGCCTTTTTATAAACACAAGTGCTCTGAATTTCATTGGAATATTGTAAGTAACATAATGCAAAAAAATAAATAAATAAATAGATAAAAACTCCTACACTATCATTAATCTTGAATATACTCAGTTGAAATAAACTATCCACAATCATAGCTATTATACATATAATTTCAGTGGTTACACAAATATTTATTTTTCAATAATGCCATTTCAATGAGGCAATAATATTACGTATTATATAGGAATACAAATGGTAAGCGTTATGTAATGAATATGTTAACAAGAAAGCGGTTGATGCGGTTTTAGATATTCGGCTCTCATCTTTGGAGTAGGTTAATGCTTCGACTCGTCACTGTGAATTTTGCTTGTGTCAAGGCACTTTTCCAAGTTTTCTCTATTTATTTCAAGTGTAAGTGGATAAAAACCATTGAAAAATTAGTCAAGAAGTTGATGGACAATCATACTATACAGGTGCAATTTTTTAACAAAATTTATATTGATATAAAATATAATTAAGAAAACAAATAGGTGTAATTCCCACGAAATTGAGGAAAAATGTATATGTGTATATGTATTCGATAATGGGTGTGATACGTGTATGTATATGCGTGTAAATATGCAGGTGCATATCATAAAAAACAGAGTAAAAAATAAAAAGTAACAAAAAGAGAAAGAAATAAAGGTGAGTGAAACTCCTAGGAAAGATAAGGGTGTATTTCACGCTAAGTTAAGAAAAAAAAAATGTATGTGCATGTATTTGAAATGGGTATATGTATGTGCGTGTATATATATACATGTTCATGTATATATATATATATATATATATATATATATATATATTATATTTGACAATGACTCTGTTGCATTTTAGAACTGCTAAAAAGATAAGAACATTCATCGCAATAGATAAGTTTAGACAAACGTTGCAGCATGGAGGTTGCAGTAATATTTTTTTTAAATGATCTTGGTTTTAAAATTGATCTATCTTTACCATTTTTTGTTTTCGGGATATGAAAAATACCAAAGAAGCCATTAGTTATAATAGGTACTAGAAGGAAATTACTAAAAGGTTAATAATATTAAAATTGATAGAATTAACTCGGTCAAATATTTAGGCAGTACTCTTGATGATGATCTATTTTGTGGTTATGCAAAGACATTACATCCGAACTTTCGAATTCGCGCGACGACATGAACCCAGAACGAGTTCAAGTCCGTTTACAAGATCGACGTGCTTCCTCTGCACAGCGTAGGTCTAAATGGCAACGATAAAACGATAATTGACGTAGCCGCATGCGCAGATAATTGTATGTGAAGTACACGTTCTACATAGATGTAAGATCTTAAAATGTTGTTTTGTAAAACAACATTTTAAGATCTTACAAACAACAAATCTTACAAACAACAAATAATTTTGTAAATGTCTACCTTATATTATATTTTTTTCAGAGATGTTTCGGCAAGTGGCATTCGATCAATACGTCCTAAATATTTTGAAAATATGCAGAATCTCCAAAATCTGTAAGATATTTTATAACGTTTTACCAATTATACCGCTATTTTTTTTCTTTTTGAGAATATCCCCTGAAACTGATCAACAATTTATAACGTTCCACTATACTCCAACACATATTTTCTTCACCTCCTCTACACAAGCCTCACAAAGTATGAAGTCTATGGTCTAATGTTCAAATATATGTACAGAACATAAAAATCTCTATACAAGTAGTGTACTTTTCTATATAGTATCTTTAATATATTTTATAGTTTACATAGTACCGGTACTCTATAACTTTGTATAAAATATTAATGCACTCTACAACATATATAACACTTTATTCATCATTATTCATCATTATCACTTTTTTAAACAAACACAATAAAAATCCTTAAAATACATTCAAATTTTAAATCTAGGCATATTAAAAACACACATTTAAAAAGTACCAAATTAAGAACAAAACGAATCATGGAAAAGCTACTATGACTATTGAATGAATCACTAAATTGATTGATGAATTGATTGATTGATTGATTGATTGATTGATTGATTGATTGATTAGACGGGGACACCTCAATGTATCAACATTACATGGACATTACTTCTTCCAAGCAAATATAATATATGGTTTCATAACTATAACAAATATCTACGACTAGACCCGGAACGATGGCAACGATGGCAACACTAACTTCCCGGCTTATGATTACCCTCGTCTCTCCAAAGGAGAGGCGAGGGTATTGCAACAGCGCACGTCTGTCTTTGTGTCTGCTGTCTGTATGTGTGTGTCCCTTCTCACTATCTCATTATCTTGTTATTGGTTTAGATATCTTCAGGACAACAATATATCTTCATTGGAAGACGGTGTTTTCAAAGGTCTTACAAGACTTCAACATCTGTAAGTATTCAAAAGAGCAGTATAAAACTTGGTTTCCGTAAAATTGCTTCAAGCTATCGCCAACAGTCGTGGGTGACTCTCATTAGCAATTGTATGGAAAATCTAGATCTGTGATATCGCTGACTATTGTCTAATGCCAAGCCTAGAAAATAGAAAGCCTCCAGCTTAAGAGTCTGTACAATTTTATTCTTGAATTTATTGATATGACGCGACAATATCTCTACTTTCATTTTCGTTTGAGACCAACGATTTTTTAAAAAAACCTTCTTACATTCAGAACATCTCGTCTTGAGTATATCTGCCATTTATACTTTTACACTTATTTTCTTTTCCGAATTTTTAACTTGTAAATTATTTTTTGTAGTTTTCTTACTTTTTTTAAGTGTCGATGACCTATATGGGCCTCCTTCAATTTATTGTAATTATACTGTTTTGTATGATAATAGGCCTATAATGACAAAGGAAAATAAACTGAAACTAAAAAAAACGAAACAAAACGAAATGAAAGATTGCTCGAGAGCGTCGGGAGCAGCTACGTAGTGTAGTTTTTGTGGCAAGAGTGTAGCTGCATAAATAGTTCTTATGTTTCACCTATAAAAAAAAAATATGGACCATATTC
>NW_022721455.1:23443-49217 GCF_011630105.1 Anneissia japonica | reverse complement strand
TTAGGTAAGTACGTCCAATGCGGGAGAGTGCATAGATGGACGTGAGTCTATGACGCACGTTTCACGCTATCACGATCCTTAGATAGACTGAAAAGCACAGCGTTTGGTAATTGCAAACTTTGCATGGACAAAAATTAGCTATCCTTAATGCTAATAATACCCGATTCACACGTGAAGTTCAATTTAACAAAAATCCTACTTAATAATAGCCTGGTTCTCACGAGAGCCCTAGTATCCGGATCGGGAGCTAATCGTTAGCGCTAACCGTTAGCACCTGCGTGAGAACGCCCGATCGGTTAGCGCTAACTGTTAGCAGTATCCGGATACCGCTAACGGTTAGCAAGCGCTATCGGTTAGCAAGTTGAGCGCGTTTTTATCATCAACCAATCACACGTACGCGTTTACAATTTCCGGTTTCTTATTGGCCAGTGATTCGATCATCATATTTTTGGTATCCTGATCGGGATTTTCTCGTATGGACGCAGCCGTGTGAGAACATAGCTAAAAGGTATCTAAATGTATGCGTACAAAATTTCCACCTGATCGCGGCTAATATGCAAAACACCTTTGTATGTAAGAGAGCAGTATGTGCTAGCGATCAGTCTATCAGAGGATCGTGATAGCGTGAAACGTGCGTCATAGACTTACGTCTATCTTTGTCCAGTTTATTAACATACACACACACACACACACCTACACACACACACAATATATATATATATATATATATATATATATATCCACAGATACATCTGATGTCAGATTTCTGTCACAATTTACAAATAGTAATTTACCAATAATAATTTGTATATTCTACAGGGATATTTCTGAAAATGCTATTAAAGACTACGATATCAACATATTTCAAGACTTGAAGAAACTGAAACGATTGTAAGTAGGCTTATACAGACGCTATAATAGTAATGAACATTGTACTTATTGAAATCCCAACAGAATAACGGTAGCTTTTATACCAAAAATCAGTCCACTATGTACAATAAAAATGTCCACAAATTCTGCTGATCGCTCAAATACTTACTACCACACATTTAAAATTCCTTGCTATTGCATAACTCTACTCGATTCTCAAAAATTGAATTGTGACAGTAAATGTGACATAGGTCTTAGGTACATTATATAGATGTGTAATCGATTAGTGTACCATGAAATGAAATTGGTAATTTACCACGTGCGATAAATATCGTATGTTATAAGCAAATATCAAATGCCATCATCAAAATAAATGTTGCACTTTATATTCAGGAGTAATGTTACTCACTTATGTATAAGTGAATAAAATGTTATATTATTAATCATTATTAGATTAATAGATTCGTTATCATCATCATCCTCATTGATTATAGACGTCATTCCTTTCTTTTAAATAATTTAATTTTCAAGAGAGTACAAAAATATACATTTTCTGGTGACCATTCCCTCCTCGACCTGAAAGAGTACACAATAAAATGGTGATTGCCCGATGCTAGATCATTATTTAACCCTTTTATTATATATTTATTTTAAGTATTCATACACCCGTAAACCCTCCTCTTTCGTTTGTTATCTTAAATATCTGACAGAAATAATGGATGGTTTCTGTTATTATTATCATTCATCATTGTCGTCTTCTCCGTCTTCGTATTCACTGTCTTTCCGTTTGCCGTCTTCGTCGCCTGTCATCTTCATCATCACCGTGTGTGTCTACAGAAGACAATGTCATCTGTCCATTTTGTTTTATTTCTTCTTTTGCTACTATTCAGAGGGATGACATTGTACGCTGATGACGTTTGCGCCTCTTTTCCTGATGACTCCGATTGTAATAATTGATTATCATCATCATCATCATTATTATCATAATCATCATCATCATCACCATCATTATCATCATCATCATCATCATCATTATCATCATCATCATCATCATCTATCATCCATCATCATCATCATTATCATTATCATCATCATCATCATCATCATCATATCATCATCATTGTTTTTTGCTGTTGTTATTCGTGTCGGTCTTATCGTTCCTGTGGGTGTTGTCGCTGTTTTCGGTGCTGTTTTTGCTGTTGATGTTTTTATTGTTTTAGTTCTTGTCATCATTGCAAATTCTTATTGTGGTTATAATTATTATTTGACACAATTTTCACAAAACACGCGGAAATACAATATTTTAACTGTGACTGTATGCTAAATTTTCTTTCAGTTCATCCGAACTAGACATTGGACATCTATCAATACAATTAAACAAAGTAAATTTTTCTTAAATGCTGTGTAGTGTTGCAGGAAATCCACCATGAAGTAGTATTAGATTCTTGTGTTTTTAATTCTGTTTTTTTTTTTTTCAGAATCTCAGACGACTATGCATTTTGCTGTCTAGTGAACCCTGATACTGAAGTTGACTGTTCTCCAACTTCCGATGTGTTTTCTTCTTGTAAAAATCTAATGCAGAACGAGGTCCTTAGATTTTTTTTATGGATATTTGGTTGGAGCGCACTCCTGGGAAACATGTTTGTAATCGCTTGGAGGGCTCGACATTGGCCTAGACAGAACAGCAAATCATACACGCAATCCTTTCTGGTCACGAATCTTGCGGTATCCGATGCCCTCATGGGGGTTTATCTGCTGATTGTCGCCTGTGCCGATGTGTATTATCACAATGATTACATTATGCATGCAAAATACTGGAAACAGAGTTATATTTGTATGGCAGCAGGCATATTGGCCGTTCTTTCAAGTGAATCATCTGTCTTTACTCTGACTGTGATTAGTTGGGACAGATTTGTACACATCGCTTTCCCATTTCAAAGTTTTCATCTAACACCAAAGACAGTGAAACGTGTAGTAGCAGTGTGTTGGATCCTGATGATTATTCTAAGTGTGTTACCGGTGTTACCTTTCGCTTACTTCAATGATTCGTACTATGGTGTCACCAGTGTGTGTTTGGCTTTGCCATTGACTTCAGAGAGAGTTCAAGGTTGGGAGTACACAGTGTCAATCATCATTTGTTTAAACCTGATATGTTTCATCCTCATATTCATATCGTACACTGGAATTTTTGTTGTGAATAAGAGGTCCAGAAACAGTGTTAATAAAATCAGCTCAGCAAGCTCGCTGAAGAACCAGCAAATTTCTCTTGCCGTCCGGATGGCTTTCATTGTGGCCACTGATTTCTGTTGCTGGGTGCCGGTTATCATCATGGGTATTTTGTCTTTAACAAACACAGTTAAAATTCCAGCAAGCGTGTACGCATGGGCAGCAGTATTTATCCTGCCTGTCAACTCGGCAATTAACCCTTTCCTATATACAATATCTTCGCTGAAGCAGTTACAGAAGAATATGAGTCCAACCAAAAATACATCTGGAAGTAATCCACGCACTAAGACAACGTCAAGACTTGGTGAGTAAGATTGATATTAGATGATATAAATATGTAAGGCTTACTAGTTGGTTATTAAATATGCTTATTCACTTTTATAATCTAAAATAATAACCATGCGCCTAAAACCTACATTCTGGTTGGTTGGATAATTATTGTAAAACATGAGCAATTCCTTCACTCCGCAGACGAAACTACTTTTATCTCTGAGTGGAAAGATGCCTTTCCCGTAGAGGAGAGGCATATCAGGAAGAGGAGACTTTCAATAGTTGAAAATGTGGGTTCGGCAAATCTAATGAATAGAGGAATAAATTTAGGAAAGAAAAAAACCTGATTATTTTTGCAACAACTTTACATCTACACTAAACATCGCGCATGACAACCTTCTATTAGGGGTCAGACAAACTGATGGCCTAAACTTTGTAATCGACATTTTCTTGTTAATTTCTTTTCTGTTGACTTTTTAATCGATTTTGGACAGAGGTTTAAAGGTGTCGAACAATCACTTGGTTGCCAGATAGTCGACAGGCTTCACGGCCAAACTCACGCCATCTTTCAAATTCGGCCAAATTGTTTTTCGATATCGGCAAAAATTCGGCCAGATTTTTATCGGATTAGAAGAGAACAGTTGGTACATAATATTAATTTAAAATACAAAAAATACACGAAAACCAACGGTCATCTGTTTGAAATTGAAGAAATTAAAATGATATACACAGAACGTTAATTTTTCACTTTTTTGTTCTTATAATTAATCGCAATATGTTAAATGCCCAGCTACATTATACTATTAAATATGTTCTTTGATTAGTTGCAAGGTAGGCCTATTTAAAGTCACATTATTAAGACTGATCTAAATTTGATTTAATAACTTACATTGTAGTCGATCTATAGCAATAATTTCAAGGGCCTGTTATCGAATTATCATAATGGCAAATCCGTGGCTTTCTTTATTAAAATAAAAGTTACATTGTAAGGTAACACAAACCGGTGTGAAAACAAGCCTATGAAAACTTTAATAGACACTTTTTATCTAAACTTTTTAAATTCGCCTCTGAATGTTATTGTTGCATGAACTTAAAACAAAAAAAAGCAATGTCGCTATCAGAACTTCGTTATTCTCATATAAAACTCCAGAGTAACTTTGAAGAAGTTTCTGCAACACTAGCTTTAAATTTGAGGTGCCATCGGACCCGAATGACCACATCGAGCATTTATATGGCTCTTTACATAAATAACACTGCAGAGCATATACAATTTATTTTATTTTATTCAATTCTCAACCAAAAGAGATAGAAACCTTCACTTGGTTGGAACATATACAAAGAAACACAATATGTACAAACTTGCAATAATCTGTCTTCATAAAGCTTAAACGAAGATAAACTTCATAAAAAATATATATATTTCATCCGAACAATTTAAATTATTAAAAATCTTTTAAGTGAGCAGAGAACTCTCTTACGCGTCAACTTGGCCAAAGGGGAACATAAATTAAGTGTTTAGTGCGAGTACGAGTACGAAGGTTCAATGTAAATAAAGCTACACGATTATAATCAAAGCTTTTGTACAAAAACAACACATATTCAAAACAAGAATACGTATATTAGGCATATATCGAAACAAATGTAAACGTTCCACAAATTCCGGCCAAATTGTTTTTCGATATCGGCAAAAATTCGGCCAGATTTTTATCGGATTAGAAGAGAACAGTTGGTACATAATATTAATTTAAAATACAAAAAATACACGAAAACCAACGGTCATCTGTTTGAAATTGAAGAAATTAAAATGATATACACAGAACGTTAATTTTTCACTTTTTTGTTCTTATAATTAATCGCAATATGTTAAATGCCCAGCTACATTATACTATTAAATATGTTCTTTGATTAGTTGCAAGGTAGGCCTATTTAAAGTCACATTATTAAGACTGATCTAAATTTGATTTAATAACTTACATTGTAGTCGATCTATAGCAATAATTTCAAGGGCCTGTTATCGAATTATCATAATGGCAAATCCGTGGCTTTCTTTATTAAAATAAAAGTTACATTGTAAGGTAACACAAACCGGTGTGAAAACAAGCCTATGAAAACTTTAATAGACACTTTTTATCTAAACTTTTTAAATTCGCCTCTGAATGTTATTGTTGCATGAACTTAAAACAAAAAAATCAATGTCGCTATCAGAACTTCATTATTCTCATATACAACTCCAGAGTAACTTGGAAGAAGTTTCTGCAACACTAGCTTTAAATTTGAGGTGCCATCGGACCCGAATGACCACATCGAGCATTTATATGTCTCTTTACATAAATAACACTGCAGAGCATATACAATTTATTTTATTTTATTCAATTCTCAACCAAAAGAGGTAGAAACATTCACTTGGTTGGAACATATACAAAGAAACACAATATGTACAAACTTACAATAATCTGTCTTCATAAAGCTTAAATGAGGATAAACTTCATAAAATATATATATATTTCATCCGAACAATTTAAATTATTAAAAATCTTTTAAGTGAACAGAGAACTCTCTTACGCGTCAACTTGGCCAAAGGGGTTTAGTGCTAGTACGAGTACGACGGTTCAATGTAAATAAAGCTACACGATTATAATCAAAGCTTTTGTACAAAAACAACACATATTCAAAACAAGAATACGTATATTAGGCCTATATCGAAACAAATGTAAACGTTCCACAAATTCGGCAAAATTTGACCGTGACTTTTTAAACTCTACGGCCAGGCGAATGTTTATACGGCCAAATTGAGGAATATGGCCGTCAAAAAGGCCAAATGACAACCCTCTTGTTTGGACGGATGTCATAAGGTGTATGGGTGTGTTGGTGGTGTGGGTGTCTATCTGGGTTTTCATATCTAATACCTGGGTTTTTATATATATTTGATAGTATTGTGAACAGATACGTTAGTTAAATTACGTTAGTTCAATGTTCTGGTTCTGGTGGGTAAAGACGGTAAATAAAGGTGATTTAAGGTGAACTACTTGACTGTGATATTTTTTAGGGGGCGGGGGCGAGTAATTTTTTGAAGGGCGTGCGCCCCCCATGCACCCCCTAGATACGCCACTGTGTATGCAAAAACACCTTTTAACAGTTTCCAGTAAGAACATCTAAATAAAATAAATGATGACGTTGGACGCACTGTTTACTTTGAATGTTTGTGCTTTATGGACAATGTTACCGTCGCCGCTGCATCGTAACTTCTATACTAACCTACATTCGGTACTCTCCAGCCGGGAAGCCAAATTCACTAGAGTACAAAACCGGTATACACTCACAGACCTGAACACCATGTCAATGCAGTGTACTTTTACTCATTCTATGACCAGAGGACTGGCAGTCAGTCTTACATATTTTAAGCACACAATTTCTCATATTTTCTTAAGATACAAAACTACAACGTTCGACGTCAAAGAAAGACAGAAAACAGACCAAGAATATTTACCTTCTAAAGAAAATTTTGAGAGTGCTAGAATCCGAGATAAATGCAGACAACAACACCGAAGATAAGGTCAACCAATTACTCTTAAATATTCTTGCATTAGCAAATAATACCGAGGTTTGTCAGCAACAGGTAAATGCAACCATAAATTCTTTTAATTTATAGTAATTTGTCTTTGTACTGTCATACCATGTTGTACTCTGTATACAGATGCCCAAGCAGTGCTTACTTATCTTGAAATTATTGTCCAGCGTCATTTATGAAGGTACACACATCGTTAAGAAGAGGACATAACTCCAAGAACTACTACTGCTACTGCCGCTGCTGTCGTTGCCACTGTTGCTGCCGCTGCTTCTGCTGCTACTGTGACTGCTGCTACAATTGCTGCTGTTCATGTTTCTGCTGCTGCTGATACCTACTGCTACTACTGTGATAATATCATGATATTGATAATAAAAGAAAATGGGTAATAATAGGATATTGATAATGAATAAAATTCAAATTTATTTATTCATCATAAACAGTTACGAATAAAATGCAAATTAAATGATGAAAAGGAACACCAAAACTAATTCAAAAGAACTTGTAAAAAAGATGTCCAAAATAAGAAATAGTTTAATGAAATATTGTTTGAAGGTTGGCATGGCGAAGTTATAATATTATATTAAATGCTTGTGGTACACCACGTAGATAGTTCTGAAAAGAACTGTTGTTATATTGAGTTTTTTTTCCAAAATCTACGTTGTGTACCGCAAGCATTTAATATAACATAATTTCAAACTAAAATGCATAAATTATGAATCAATATCACATATATACACACACATATATATACATATACATATATATATATATATCAGAAATATATAAAAAACACTAAAAATTCACAAAAAAAGTAAATAAATAGGAGAATATCTAAATATTTGGAAGGTGTAGTCGGTATGGGCAAAAGAGAGAAGAAAAAAATATAAAATTCAATTGTAGGCCTATAGGAAATAAAATTAGAGTAAAATTATTTATATAACTTATTAAAAATAAGAATGGAGCCAACAAATTAGTATTATTGATGTTATTCCTAATATAAAGACTAATATAAAAAAAACCCATTTTAGTGAAGTTGGTGAAAAGCTTCACTAAATTTTTTGATCAACTCTGGCTGGATGGACCACCCTAAAAGAATATGTTGAAATAAATAAATAATAAAAATGGTATTGATAATCATCAGGGAACAGTTAAATTTAACTGTTCCCTGATAATGATGATATTGATGATCTATGATATTAATGATGATATGATATTGATAATAACGATGCTACAGGTGTTGATGATGATCATAGTGAACAGTATTAATAATTCTAATACCCAATTGGGACAATATTTTTCTCAAAATATTATCAAACATTGATGGAAATTAAGTTTATAGGCGTATGATAATGATGATTAGGCATACACTGTATTAAAATTTAATTTCATATTATTTATATATAAAGTTTTAGGCCTACCTTATTTGAAAAAAGCGGCCACTGAGCTATGTTTGTATTTAACAAAAACACAATAAAAATATACGACATTCTTATTTTTCAGACTGAGATTAAATTTCATAATGAATCTAACGTGAATTCGGACTCAGACCGTCAAGAACAAAATGATGCTGAACGAATATGAACTCTGGATTTGAAAGAAAATTTTTGTTTCAGAGACAATTAGAAAAGTGTTTATGTCATCATGGGTGAATAAATATTTCTCTGAAGTTATACACATGTCAGAGATTCCTACTGGAATCACATTATGTTTTTCGTAATTAGTCATATTATTCAAATTTAAAATTAAACTTTGTTAATAATAAGGATTTTCATAGGTAAATCTCGAAAATCAAATTATTTGGTTTAATTGAAAATGTACATAATATATCCTTTATTTACGAGCAATTCAATTTTTTTTCTGAATTTACCAACTCAGCCATTTTACCTTTTGATTTTCTTCGTTTGTGTACTCAACCTACCTTTGATCATCGCAAACTAGATCCTTCTTCTTTTATACTAGAAATAGTCTCTTATCCTTCATCCTACTATTACTCACTTCTACTACCAAACTAATAATTATTATTAGCCTATTATAACATTATAAATATTAGGCTATTGCATCTGCATGTTATGCTTGTTATAGACATATATGCTGTATATCTTTTAAATTTTAATTGTGTAGCGATTGTGTAAGCCAATAATTGGCCGTTGATGCCTCTTTAGGGGCGAATCCAAAGTGGTTTTTGGAAAGGGTATCTATTTCATATTATGTGGATATTCTCTTTGGAACAGGCGTAACAAAGAGGCCCGAGGGCCATGGTTTCTTCGGGTCCTACTACCTTGAAGGGGTAAAGGGTAAAGGTGTTGTTTGTGTCCGTGTAGAGCCCTGGGATATAGGCAAAGCCCACCTACTTCAGCATTTAATGTTATAAGGGTGTATTTTTTTATGGTTTTCTTGAAACCTATTTTACAAAATGTTTTCCCGCTACACTCGGGGCAAAAAAATGATACATGGAATTTTGTTTTATGTATGTGTGTAATTCATTGTTATAAAGCATACGTTTTTTGTTTTTTTGTTTTTTTTTAATAGTTTAAGTAACATAAAAAGTGGTTATATTGTTTTCGACTAACTACTGCACAGTAATACATTATCTTAAGGGACTAGAGTGAGCTGTGAAAGCTCGTTTTTCAAAGCAAGTTGCACCTGTTTTATCTGTTTTTTGTTCTTTTTTTAAACTTATTTGAATCAAAAAATGTTTCAAATATATAGATTTCTGAAAAAAAAATAAACGGCAAGCATTAAACCACAGATCCAGCAAATACTGAAAAGGTGGTTTTTGCAGCCTCTATTGCAGGGGCCTACTTGGAAAAATAATAGTTTATAGTGATGAACGTAGTAATTAATGTATGTTAGTCGAAACCCATTTCTTTCCTATGTATTACTGTGTAAATTGTTTGTTCAATTCGAATTAAGTTAAAATTTACTATAACACAACACACAAGTCGAAGTTCCAAATTTACTAGCACAAGTGAATAAAATACTCAGCCGTTTCCAATCCTTGTTGCACGGCAACATGTTAGTTAAACCAGGTCCGCGTTGTGGAATGACGGCTCACGATCGTATGTCGTAAGTTGCAATCTACTCTTCCAATACCGACACCCCTCCGAACTGTTTGGTTTTCCGTACCGAACCTTTACTGTTGTATTGACTATAGTGCCTAGCTATTGAAATAGGCATGAAAAGCCCCGATGTGTTGATTATAATTAGCTTACTCAAAGTTTTAACTTAAAAACACATTATTTAACATTAACATAACACATTATTTAACATTAACATTATTTAACATTAACATAACCGTACACCCGTACGTCAGATCGCCTAAAGTTCCATAGTGCGCGCGTGACAGAAACTAGCTGGTGCTCAGTGTAATCGAGAATGTTTTAATTAAACAGATTTATTAAAACAAATATTAAATAAGGAAGAGTGTGTTCTATTTTTTTTTTATTGTCGAGTTTCAGTTTACATTACTTCAGTATAGGTTAGTCTATGTTGGTATCTTTGTCATTGTCCCGCCGGTCGTAGACTCTTAGTAGCCCTAGCTACAAGTGTATAGCTAGGCTAGGTCGCCAACATTGACTAGTACTAGTAGGCTAGGGCCTACTAATTGTGAGGGGTGGCACCAGGATCTGTCCCCCGTCTGTTTACAGAGAAAATTGCATAGGCGTACTTATATATTATTTTTGTCTTTTGTTTCCCAATAACATACTACGAAAAACTTCAATATTTACGTTGTCTTTCAATATTTTTCGCGTCTCCGTGAGTGGAGGAGTGTCTGAAATGGTTTTAAATGAAGGTACTGTAAATAGGCCTAATAATTACGATATTGTTGAATACAGAATAGGGACGTAAGTGCACCAAACCTTACGTTGAATAATTAGACATGAAGTTACAGTTGCTAAAATCATGAGATTTACCCTTATAATACGTCTACATAAAGAGCTAAAGCTTTCAGGGTGTTACAACCCACTTAATGGGGACACACCCCTCTCCCATACGCCAAGGCATTCGGTGGCGTTTCGCACCAAATTCCCCCGTTTCTCACTATCAAAATGTTTGCATGTATGACAACTCCAAACAAATTAGTTAAATACCATCAACATGGCTTCCCTGAGTTGCTCACCAGTTTAATTTACCGAGCCATACTATCAGTGATTTAGACTAGAACCAATTTCAAATCTACTAAGGCAAGAACTGATGTGATGAGATCAGTTGGTTCCTCTGTCTTAAATCTAATGTTAATGGTTTAAACAAATATTATATATATATATATATATATATATATATAATAAAGAAAGAAAAAAAGAAATATCGCCACCACTTCGTACAGATGCAGTCATGCTAAAAACATGGACCTATTAGTATTAAATAGGTCCATGGTAAGAGAAGGGAGTATTCCATCGTGAATTTTATGCTGCTGTTAATATTCACTGCTTTTTCACTGACTTTCGGCAAACTGGGTTCGGCAAACTGGGGTTCGGCCAACTGGGATTCATTGATTTTGAGTCGGCAAACTGGGATTCGGCAAAGTCGTGCCTGGCCTAGACCTAAAACATCGATTTGTCAAGCAGTAGACACACGCTCCCGCTGGGAGCTTATTTTGAGAAGTGCGAGTTTAAAGAATGAGTGTTGTTCATTTGTTACACTACGATGGCGTCCAATTCCGAATAAAACGTCATTAAATTGATTTTTAGGACTAAAGCAGGAATACACATTAATAAAGCAACGGAAAGCATATCTTTCACTTTATTCTTAACCAGAAAAACGTTTACTGGCAAGTCATTTCAATCGACAGGTTCGTACGTTTTTAAACAAGCACATTTCAAGGGCAATTCCACGACGTTCCAAGTCAAATTTTTAAAATTTCAAGGACACAATATATCACTTTTAACAGTAAAATATCGGCGATTGTATGACTGATTATAAAACATGCATGCTGTACTAATTTTAAATGCATGTTACTTGAGTGTCTATAAGTTTTATCTAACATTAATTCAGTCTCTTTTTCTCACGCTCGTGGGAAATTCTGTTTTTCTCACCGGGTGTAAAAATTCGTTGGTGGGGCCTAAGCAAAGGAATTCCCACGAGTATGGGGAATTACCGGTGAAGTACGGCAGGGCTGATCGCCTACTCTTGAGATACATGTCCTCATTTTGCATAACAAATCACCATGGTTACTAGAACTAGAATTAGAACAATCAGTTCATTCACATGTGAAAGTGTACAGTACATACCAATGGGATGAGGTCAGGAAATCGTAAGATCGTAAGATTGGTCCTAGACCACATAATATAATAAATCATCATTTGTACATATACTGTACAGTAACCTGTAGCCTATTTTATCCCATTGATGTGAGTCACTCTTCTATAGTTATTCAAACGGAGTAGATATGTAGCTGGACACAATAAATTGTTAGTTTGTAGTAGCTAGATGAAACACTGATTCTGTCATTATTTTCGTGTCAAGATGTTTTAACAAAACACACAGTCAGTTCCAACCTCAACACCTACAATTGAACTGAACTGGAGTTCTATGTTCAATGTCTATTTCCACAAATCAATAATATTATATATTATACATATGATAACAATAATAATAATAATAATAATAATAATAATAATAATAATAATAATAATAATAATAATAATAATAATAATAATAATAATAATAATAATAGTATACAGATATAATAAATCGTCAAACAATCGGATTTGATTTGTGGAGGAGGCTATATAAGCTGATTAGACTCGTCTGATCAGCTTTAAGCCATAGCCCCCTTACATAATGGTTTAAATTGTATTACTAATTTTATGTTTTTAAAGCAAAACAAAGAAAGGGAAAACAAAGAAAGGGAAACATAAACATAAAAAAAATTTAAAAAAATAAATAAATAAATAACACAACAACAAAATAAATGAAACAAATATGATTATATTATATGTAAATCTCGTGAGAACCAATAACTTTTTTTTCCTATGCATATCATAATAACAAATTTTGTTTTTAGGTCGTCTTGAAGATTCAGCCATAATTTGGGGCCATAATACGGAATAGAATGGCGTCTTAGCTCAGTTGAGTAATTATTGTTAATTATGTAATTTGTATTTTGGGAAAATCTAGTCGGATAATTATGAATACTTGAGGCTTCGGTAAAAAGGTTTTTTAAACGATATGGAATAGAATTTTTAGAAAGACGAAACATAAACAAAACAACTTGGAGCTTATTAAGGTCATAGATATTAAGAATGTTGTATTTTTTAAAGATAGCTTAGTATGAGATCTGAAGGAAGTTCCGGCACAAATCCGGAGAGCCCGCTTTTGAAGACGAAATAGTCGATCTAATTTAGTTGATTGAGTACTGGTCCAAGGACATAGGTATTCAAACTTGTCGATGTTAATTGCCAAGCAATATTGCAATATGAGAGATATGGTAAAACAATAGTATTATATAAAGCAATAAGAATATTGGAAGGAAAATAAAGTTTTAGTTTGCTCATCATACCTATGTTACATGATAATAGATTACTTACTTGATTAATATGGGGTTTCAAATCAAGATTGGAATTGATTGTGATTCCTAAGAATTTGGTCTCAGTAACACGGGAAATCTTATTTTTATCAATATACAAATCATAATTAAATTTAGCCTTTTTGGTTTTTTTAAATATAATATAATTAGTTTTTGAGACATTTAGGGACAATTTGTTTAATTTGAACCAGTTTGGGACTTTAATCTAATTCAATGTTTAATGTATCAAATAATAAGTTTTTATCGTTATGAGAATACACAATATTTGTATCATCTGCAAAAAGAATAAAATTAAGTAATTTAGAGGAATTGGGAATATCGTAAACGTAAATAAGAAATAATAAAGGGCCAAGAATTGAACCCTGAGGTACGCCACAGATGATACGTGAAAGTTGAGATTCATAAGAATGTACAGAGGTTAATTGGAAACGGTTAGATAAATAGCTTTTAATAAGTTGAAGGGGAATACCCCTTATACCATAGTTATTAAGTTTACGCAGAAGAATATTATGATCTATAGTGTCAAAGGCTTTTGACAAGTCTAGGAAAACACCGATTGTATAGTTCTGTTTAGAGAGGGCGCTTGTTATCTGTTCATAAATATCAATTAATGCAAATTCAGTAGAGTAGCTTTTTCTGTAACCATACTGACCGTTAAATAAGACATCATGTTTGTTTAAAAAATCTATTAGTCTGTTATAAATAATACGTTCTAAGAATTTTGATCATGGACCTATTAATAATTATTAATAGGTCCGTGTTTTGATAAACAGGGAAGTAAGGAAATTGGTCTATAATTTTTGAATTTATGAGGATCATCTTTCTTTAAAACAGGGATTACCTTTGCAACCTTTAGGGGATCTGGAAAAACTCCATTAATCAGGGATATATTAAAAATATGGGTCAAAGGTTTTACCATATATGGGGAAATAGATTTTATAACTTTGCTTAGATATCCGTCAACTCCTGTACTCTTCTTTTCATTTAGTTTGGAGATTAGATCGACCATCTCGTCTTCAGAGACTGGAGAAAGAAAAAGGGAATTTTGTATAGGTTGGGGTAGGAATGAAGAATATTCAGATTAAAATCGGGAATCTTTATACTGCTTGCTAAATTTGGACCAATGTTAACAAAATAATCATTAAAATGAGATGCAATGCTTAAAGGATTAGTAATTTTATCTTCATTGTGAATAAAATATGATGGCAATGGATTATTTTTGGTTTTACCCAGTACTTTGTTTATTACTTGCCAGGTTTTTTGTATATTAAATTTATATAATTTAAATTTTTCTATGTAATACTTTTTTTTTGTAGTCTTTAATAACTTAGTAAGTTTATTCCTGTAGTTAATATAATTAATTTTGTCTTTTTTTTTGTTTTTAGATATGTTTTATAAAGTTTATTTCTTGCATCAATTGATTTAATTAAGCCGTCAGTAATCCAAGGTTTTTGTTCTTTACGATAGTTCCGTTTACAGCGATGTTTCTTGATATTTTTTGTGTAAAAATGGTTAAATTTTGAATTAAATACATTGTAGGCTCGGGTTGGATCATCATTGATATTATGAACATCATCCCAGTTGAGATTAGAAAGATCGTTAATTAGTGCAGTCAAATTATTATTCGTAATTTTTGTGATATATAGATAATCGGAATTTTTATTTATAGCTGGTTTAGATATTTGGAATCTATTATTATGTATTAAGAAAAATATGGGATAATGATCAGATATATCGGACACTAAAATACCAGGGGAGATTTTGTCTAAAATATTATTTGTAAATACGTTATCAATAAGTGTAGCTGTTTTTGTTGTTATTCGCGTGGGTTTCGGTGCTAGAGGGTAAAAATTTGAATTAAAAATTGTATTAATAAATTCTGATATTTGATTGTCTGTGCAGTTTAGGAGGTTAATATTGAAGTCTCCAGCGAGATACGCAATCTTATTTTCCCTATTGATAATATGAAGAATTTGAGAGACGTTACTACTAAATAAGTTGATGGGGAATTCTCCGAAAACGATATATAGCTCCGATAATTATGTTTTTAGGTTGATAATTTATTTCTAAAAAGATACTTTCAGTAGTAGTATTCTCCCCTCGGGAACATAAATGTGCGCTCACAACAATGGTCTTATCTTTGCTTAAACGCGTCAGTTGACATGGGTATACAGTAAACAATATAGCCTTCCTCGATGAGTGTAGGTCTACGTTGCAGAGACGATAATTCATCTGATTTCATGTATATTAAGTTTTTTGTAAACTAATGAACTATATTATCAATTAATTTAATTAATAGTTATGCTTTATTCTCAACACATCATTATATTTTATTTACTCTATTGTTACTATTATTATTATTGTTATTATTATTATTAATATTATTAATTACTATTGGGCCCATTATTATTGATATTAGGTCTATTATTATTAGGCCTTAGTTGTTAAATTTATCTCTGTATTTGGACATTTATAATAATAAAGATGTTAACGTACGACACCATTCTACCGGCGCTGATAGGCTGCCGACCGGAACTGCTTTTCATTGATTTTGTAAATTTCAGAAACATAATAACGAAATATCTTGCTCTTAACTGCAAACGCTCTTTAAACACGAACGGCATCCATTAAGAAAATGACTGTAGTATACACGATCCTGAAGTTGCCTTGCACTGGATAGGGTCAAAACATTCCTAATCGTGCAGAACAAGTGCACGTCTGGAGAGTGATGAATTACCCAAAGCGAATTCATCAGGCTGAGCACGTGTGACACCTGTTTAAAAATAGGCTCCCATGGGAGCGTGTGTGTATACTGCCTTATACAGGAGTTTTTCTTTTTTAAAGTTTATCTTATGTTCTTCAATATGCAGATGTGTGTATTATTGTAATGTATCTGGATTTTTCATGAAAATTTTCTTTCATAACAATATTCATTTATGACAATATTCTGTATTATTACTATATTACACTAAAAACACCTTAAAAATGAGTAACTCCTGGAGTGGCGCCCTGAATTACACCGAAATTTCAGTACAGCTAGTTACCCGTATGTTTGAAACTCGAGCGCTGCGGTGTATGGGTGCAATGTACACGATTTTAATTTTTGTATTATTTTTGAATAAGATGCTCTACTTGGCCTGTTTTTGGCTACGATAGTTTAATAATTTGTTATTATCAATAATAATTATCGTTAATGAAATAATAGTCAGTCAGAGGGTTTATTTATGGTAATAATATGTATAGTAAGCCTGAAGGTGGCGCTTTCCTACGGCAGCCATCTTGGATGGTACACATAGAGCTTTGCCATCTTGTCAGCGCTCTAGTAGCTCTATGATCATGACATCAGACACAAAAACTGTTTAATATTACAGTACTGTTACAGTACTGTTTTATAACACACAACAGAAAACAAATATAAACAGCAAGCAGATGTCAACAAGTTAAAGATTATGATTATCAATGTCTGAATTAAAATTAAATACAAATACTGTATAATTAATATACAAGATTAAAAAGCACCGCTACTAAAATATAGGCGAACAACTCCATTCACTAAATCGCACAAGTTTATCTGAACCAACCAGTCGGCCATTTTCAGCATTGACATTCTTTCTGATAACATTCCTGAATTGGCCACGTACAAAGACTTGACCTGCTTCTCCCAAGAGTATCGTTGGAACCACTTGTGGGAACGTTTCACATTTAACTTACTGTTACTAGGCAATTGTACTGGATAAATTCAAGGAATAGAGCTTCCTGATAGGGAGATCAGTTTTTTTAAAGGAAGAATAGGAATAATTTTGGGACGTTCGGTTTTGCGTGAAATTCAGATTTCTGGGCATTGATGCCTACGTACCAAAATATAAAAGGCTAGTCACTAAATACAGTATTGCCATCTTGCATTTTGAAACAAACCAGACTTACTAAACTATGGTAACTAGCCCAATTTCCAAATTAGTAAGATACTAATTATGCAAAAGAGAAATTAGCATAAATTCACACGTCCCAAAAACAACAGCTCCTTCACTTTATTACTATCTCTACAATTTTAACTAAATGTAAAATATTTTATGGGGATTATGATAGTACTGTACTGTATTTAGTGTAAAAAGCTTTGTGAAATATTAAAAATGAACAATTGGCATATTCAGACACGTATTAAAAACAATAGGCTTCGTCGCTTTAATACCATTTGACTTATCTAAAAATGTTCATGGTAATAAGCGTAAATTTCCTGATTATTAAAATATTATGAAAATGACTAATTAGCATATTCACACACGTACCAAAACCAAAAGGTCAGTTTTCGTTTTACCACGTTTGAAGCCAATCAGACAAAACTTTAGTACTCGTGGTAGATAGCGTACATTTCCTGATTACTGAAATATTATTTAACGCAGATGAGTACTTTAACTGTTATCATGATTGCTTATACTGTATAAATAAGATTTATTATAATGGTAATTGTACGAAAAAATATTAAGCAAGTAAACAATGCAATGGGAACTAAAAAAAAAATCACCAATTTAATTTTATTTCTGCAAACATCGTGTTGACAATTTCAACCTTGGACCTCACAGATGGTGTAGGCTATTCAAAATAGATCCCTTTAAATTCATTTAATAGCCTAGGTTTCAGAACTAAACACACCCTAATTTTAGCCTTAAAAATGTAGGGTTCAATGACCATCCTTAATTTAAGTGGGGGAAGGTAAAAGTGTAGGTATACTGTATGTAGCATTTTTATGAGAACAAATGGAAATCTTTCTGGACAAGGGAAAGGGTAGCAAAAATAAGTATGTTTTGTACTAGTAAAAAAAAGACTAATGTGACTTTTCAAGCTTTAGTTATCAATTGATACCTTAAAATATTATACAGTAGTCCCATGGTTCAAATTCAAAATAACTGTATTGCAAATTTAAGGAAAATTAAAAATGAAAAGAATAATTTAAAGTAATAATATTAAATTGTTTCAATATTTAAAATACTACAGTTAAAATAAAAATACTCCAGTTAAAATAAAAAAGCAGAACACATTACAAAATTCAAATTCAAAAGGGAAATGTGGTGGTTACAATTACAGTAGTTACAATTTTACCAACCCCAAAAATAATTGTTCAATCTATACTAACTTTTATATGAGAATCTCTAACAATTTCTGATAAAAAGTAACTGTAATTTTACAGTATAACGGTTAATAATCCTTCACAAGTTGTACTGTAGTTTCTATTACAGTATTGACGTAGACACAGATATACACTGACAAACACACACACAAACTGACACAGCAGGACAGATTGACGGAGGCACAGAGACAGGTAGACATAGGAAAAGTCAAGAAACAGAAACAAAAATGGACCAACATAGGCACAGAGACAAATGGATGTAGATAGGCACAGAGACAGATGGATGTAGGCAGACACAGAGACAAATGGATGTACCTGAAGACAGATGGATGTAGACAGACACAGATACAGATTGATAGATGTATGAACACAAAGTCAATAGACAAAGTCATGTCAGTTATCTTAATCAGATATATATATACAGTCTTCCTCCTCTGAGGAAACTGGAGGTGGTATATCCTTCGCACACCCCATCATACGGTTATAGCGTTTATTAACTGGAGAATTTGGTGGACTTTCATCCGAGCTAGATAGAACAATGATGTCTGGTGAAGCTTCTGTCACCTTTGGTGAGTCCATCACTTCAGACTGTTGCTTTGGACTTGTAGAACTTGTAACCTCTTGAGGTGATTGAACTTTGACATCCATTTTGCAATCAGTTAGCTCACATTTAAGATAATCATCTGTAGGAAAAATGTTTTGTGTTATAAATTTAACAAAATGGAAGAAATCCTTTTTTTCCCCCAACATTTTCCCCAATATTTTGATAGTGGCATTATTATTATTATTATCAAAGGCATTACACTGATTACCAATGTTGTTGGTGAAGGCAATGTAAAGAGTGTAAACCAACTGGCAAAAAAATGCTGAATTACATGGTAAAATTGCATAAAACATAAAAAGAATTAGTAAAGTAGACAACACAAATATAAAATAGTAATTATTATTAGTAATTTGTGTAATATACAGATATAATGAAAGCACAGATGTGGATGAAAAGTGCAATGTATAAATAAAAAAGATAAAAATATTAGGAATGTTTAAAATTGTAAATTTCTTTTTCTATAATTGAAATTTCTAATAATAGGGGTATACTGTAATGAACAAGCTCAAGCTTTAAAAGTTGTAAATAAGAAAGATTAATTGCTAAACAGTTATGCAGTAGAGAACAGACAGCAGTTAAAAGATTAATAACATGTTAAATACAAAACATCAACTAATTGAAAAAGAAAATGATATTGAAGAATCAAAATTGCAGATTCCACAAATAAAAAATTAAATCTTTATTTTCAAGTAGTTAAAAGAATGGAAGCTATTCAAGTGCGTGAAATGCAAGCCACGTGCCTTCTACTTGCCTGTGGAGCTAGTTAGATTAGCCACTTTTGTACTTGGATTGGGTGCCTGAGTACTTTCCACCTGGCTTTTTGAATTAGCCACCTTGGTGTTTGGATTAACCACCTGGTTACTTGGATTAGTCATCTGGGTGCTTGGATTAGCCATCACAATATTAGTGCATTGCACTCCACTATCATTCTCCACACTTTTCTGATAACTGAATGTATTCTGATCAGGTAAAAATTGCTCATCCTCAGTATTCACCTCACTTGAAGCTATTGATGAGGTGACAACTTCTTCCTCATCCTCACTGGTGCTTCCCTCTAGTTCATCATCTAGGTTATCATCCCAAATAATTTCTTCCTCCAATTTCTTGTCATCCTCATCCTCATCCTCATTGTCATCCTCTTCATCTTCTTTCTCAGACTCATCAGAGCTTTCACTGCTGCTATCTTTCTTAATTCGTTTTGTTGGTGGTTCATCATGGCTTGATCCAGTTGCATAATCCTCACCTAAATCTTGCTTTTCTGAGCATTTACTTATCCATTTATCTAATCTTTCCTTGCCAAGTTTGTGATTTTCTTTCAGTTTCTTATTTAACTCTGGATCGGATCTTGCAGGATCATCTGCAATTTTAAAACTTTCTGTTACATGTGATCCAAAGTTGTAAGCAAGATCAACCTCTCTTCGTTGCTGTAAACGATTACCAATGGTTTTAAAGGATGTCTCTGCAATGTCAGAGAGTTCTCTATCACTCAGATTCAGACTTTTTCTTTTGTTTACTTTCCTTACAACTACAAGAATATCCTTGAAGTTAGGAAATTCTGAGGAGTTCATCAACTTCTCAAGTTTCTGGTTAATTTCCTTAAAGCGAGTTCCCTCAAATATCAAGTACTGCTCAGTAACTCTACCAGTGCTTGGTGGAAGACCTTTAAGTTCACACAGCTTTTCCCAGACACGATTGAAGCGTAACTTGAGTCTATGTTCCATTATATGATCTGACTCTTCATCATCCATATCTTCAAGGGTTAACTCTTTCTCACCTAACCGCTTGATTTCTTTTGATAATTCTTTCAAATGCAATTCCAGCTTTTTTACTCTACGCTTCTGCTTTTTTTGCTTTTTACGCCGAGATTTTGTGTTTGTTTCATCATCAACTGATGTTCCTTCTCCAGTATTTTCTTCCAATTCATCATATTTATGATCAGAGTTTGATTTACTATTTATTTCTCCATTTTTCTGTTTCGAAGCATTTAGTATACCTACAACTTCGTGGATGTGTGTGTATATTGATCCTTTCCTTTTTCTGATGTTTATCAAATGTTCTAGAATCATGTGTTGAAAATCCTTTGAAGATGTATATTTCACCGCAGCCTTTTCATATTTTTTGCGTAAAAATGCTGGAATGGAAACTTGTTTATCAGGCTGAATACGATCCTTGACTGCATCAATAAACTATAAAATAAAATAATATGATAAAGTCATTTAAAACCTAATATGAAATGTTATATTTGTTATATTTGAAAAACTTGAATCTAGGTGCAATACATTTCTCCTATTAAGAGGACCTCAGAACAAACTAAAGTGTCCCCTTAAAAGGTGTCCACTCATTCTAAATTTCATACAGTTTAATTCTTCATTCTTTTAAGCCGCAATCGCACTGGATTTAAAATAGGGAAATTTTTACCGAGACTGTGGGTAACATTCCAATGGGTAAACTTCCTGTCGTTCGCACTGGGATTTATCGACGTGGTTAGTTTTACCACAGGCCATGGTGAAACTAACCATTCGTACAGATTCAACTATTGGGGGCGCTAAATCGTGACGTTCTCTTCCGGTATGTGTGGCAAAACAATTAACGGAAGCACATTTATTAATGCTCCATATAAATCGGCCATTGAAACAAACTGAGTAAACAAGTGAAAAAAATGACAAAATTACTCAAAATCAAGACACTAGCAAACACGCGCGAAATTAATCAAGATGTTTGTGTGTGACGTTTTATTCCAGGTCACAGCTCATGCGTAATTGCCTGACAGCCTGAGGAAGGTCATTCACTGTGATGACTTGGGAAGTTTACCTGACTTGCGCTGTTCGCATTGGACTTTCCTGCTACTGTAGGTAAAACTAACCTGGTCAGTTTTCCTGGGCAAGCGGGACTCGGTTAAATTAACCGCGTGGCTTGGGTAAGTTTCCTGTCAGGTAAACTTCCTGTGCTGTTCGCACTGGACTAATTATGGTAAAACTAGCCAACATGTTGGTTAGTTTTACCAAAAAAAGTCCAGTGCGATTGTGGCTTTAGTATAACTGAGCTCAAAAAATAAATAGACAAAAACCGAGAACACTCTGCACTGACATGTGTACATGGAAACATTGCGATGAGCAGCACAAAAGATTAATTTTAATGACAATCCGCTCAGACTGCCATTAGCAAGCTTTTAATTTGCGCAACGACGCAACTCAAGAATGGATTCGCTCATCTGTGACCAACCTACATTCTCTACGTAGGCTCAAGATGACTTTATGTGACATCTTTAGATTGGAGGTCCTGCCACTGTCGTCCAATTGAAAGCACCCTACTGATAATCAGAAGACGGTGTCGCATCGTCAACCACTCACAAAAGAGCAGAGATGGATTTGTCGGCCAAGATTTGCCTTTGTATAAATGTTGTACAATGCTGCCTGTGTATGCCCGGCAAAGAAAACTAAAGTAATTACCATTAGTAACAATTTTTAGTGCAAATAAAATGTAATAAAACATAATAAATGTAATTAAAAATGGAAAAAAAAAACGCGAAAATGCATTATAATATAGCCTGTAGCTAAACTCAAATGGAGCGATGCACCTGGCACGTCAACGCAAATTTAGTTTAGAGCGTCTACGTAACAAACGCACACAAGATTCGTAATTTCAAAAATGGGATGTACCCATTATATTTAATCAGCTCTCAAATTATATATATAAATCGGTAAACTTGTCCGTTAAAGAGCCTATTAATTAGTTAGGCCTTAACCTATTCGTGTCTTACTCATAAAACTTAAATCCAAATTTCAAACGACTTAATGTGCATACTGTACAGTATATTAACTTGTTAGCCCCTTTGCTATACTAAAAATAGACACATTCCGCTAGGTTGGTCACATGAGGTATAGTGGGTATCAATTGTAAACAGGCAACGCGAGTGATGCTCAGTAATAGGAAATGGTTTGCTTTATGCTACAAAAGATAAGATTTTTCAAAAGAAGCTAGGCCTACACAGTAGGCCCCTGCATCTCTACGCGGCCTGTTTACTGTACAGTAGGTATGCACGAGGGTGTTTGTTCCGCGACTACAATTTTGACATGCTACAATTTCTAGGCTAGTTAAGGTTCACAAATTTTAAAGCATACAAAGCACAGAGAATGCTAGAATAAGTATTTATAAACAATATTTTGAACAATCATAGTGCCATTCCTTCCTGGCTATTTTCCCATGATAATGGTGGGCAGTTGTTTTCATACAGTACATTACCTTTTCCTATACCTTAATACTGATCGCACTGTAAATTCTCAAAAGTAATACCCACTATAATGTACACAAACCTTGCGAAATTCGATATAATATATTCGCCTATAAACAAGTAAAAAGTTGATTTTTTTAGATTTCAGGGGCTACTATAAATCCCATCAAGATTGCTTTTCTTTACGCCTCTGTTATAGAAGTAATTGCGGATACATGGAGGGAACAATATTAAATGATTATATTTACATTGACAATAGTATAGAGCAATAATACAGTAATAATAATAAAAATAAATATCAATTTAACAAAATGATGACAATAAAAATAACAGCAAAAACAAAAACTGGGTACTGTGATTCCAAAATATGTCTATGGGCCTAGGGGACTAAACAATTATATATCATATTTGACATTAAAAAGTTCTTTAAAAAGACTGGTAAAGTAAAGTAATAATAGTCCTTCATCATTGCAAAATGTTGTATGGTACAACATACACAACTCTACATTGCTTCGTCACCTCTAGTCAGCTCTCTAGCTAGTTCAAGTTGGTCTACTGTACTGTAATAAGCCTAGGCATCAAACTGAAGTGAAGAAGATACACATACAGTAAACTACTACATACAGTACTACTGTAGGCCTAGGCCTACACTAGGCCGCCCTAGCTTATCATTGGACCCTACTTGTGGGAACGTTTCTCACTGAATTAATTGTTACCTAGGCAACTTAGTACTGGCAGCTTGATACCTATTTAAAGCAAGTCATTTCCATTCATGCCTAGATTTAATTATTAATTAATTATTTAAATATGGTAACCAATTAATCACTTTTTTATGGAACGCTTGTTTAGGTACATATATAATTACTGTATAATGCAGGATTAATTAATTATATTATTATATACAATATTCCAAAATACAAAGTCAAGTTTCTTGATAAGTTACGGCTATAGTTAAATTAAATTTCTTTCAAGCAATAAAGTTTCAACTTAGATTATTTTGCAGGATAAAATAAATGTAAAACACTTCTTAACTAAAATTTATGCTATTAAAACTACTCCGTAAAACAATCAATCATAATAATAACGTACTTAATTACATATTTAAACGGTATAGGCCCCTAGTGTTCTTCTAAGTAAAAGTAAAAACAAACAATACATTTTTATCTTAATATTTCAACAATTCGATTTTATTATGGATGATTTACCCTTAACCTGCGGCCAACGTTACACTGTGATATCTAATTCACGCATTGATTACACTACTCGGCGTTCCATACAATAACCCTTATTTGGGCATTGAATATCTCCCGGCCGAACTGAACAGGTGCCCGGCCGAACCGGACGTCAGGCCTAGCTAGGTAGTACTATTAACTATAATATGCTACACTCACAGCCTAGTAGTCTTATCAAGTATTACTGGGCGCTAATTGGGAACACTTATTCTCCTTGCAAAGGTGATCAAACTTAGGCCCTAGGAGGCCTACCTTTTTTACATGGACCGGTGATTCCTAGCCTAACGCATGGGGCCTAGGCTAGGCCTAGGTCTAGACGAGAGGCTGGCTTGATTGAAATACCATAACTTTTTTTTTTAGTCTGTTTGCTATTTACAAAATCTACAATCGTACATTAGGCCTACCTTATTAAATATTTTTTTAGACTTGTCCTCAATTTCATTTTCAGACATTGTAACAGAACACAGAGAGTGGTAAAACAAGTGTAATTTGTTGTAAGAGTTTCTTCAAACATAAACAGAAAAAGTCGATTTAGGCGCTCTTCTTGCGTCAAATTATCGCATTTGCTGAAAGTCATATCTTGCCGTAAGGTTGCCAAAATCAATGATGAAAGTAACTCATTTTTTTTTCGCATTCTGGACAGCGCTACGAACTAGTAAGTTAATTTAGAAACAAGAAAGAATAAAGAAATAGATAAATTTAAAAAAAAAAATTTCCTTTTATTTAAGTACTTACATTTTGGGATTTTTTTTAAATGTCTAGCTTAAGTTGTTGTTTTCCTCTTCTTCATAGGCGTAGATCCGGGGGGGGGGGGATATATCCCCCCCCCCAATATTTGACAAGGGGGATGGTCCATTGTGTCATCCCCCTCCCAAATATTTTGAATATATGGGTTAAAATGGAGCTTTACACACTTCAAAAGACTGTCACAGAAATAATTTTCACTGTCTTATGCGCTTACAAAGATGAAAATTAGCATAATGTATTAATGTTGATAACAAAATTATTTTATTTGGTACCAATCTAAGCTCTTCTTTCCTTAGATGTGAGATGTGCTTGCAAAGAGAGCCACATTTCACACTGAAGGGTGTGTACGACATCAGTAATGTTATATCAATT
>NW_022721455.1:13739-22980 GCF_011630105.1 Anneissia japonica | reverse complement strand
ATATTTCAGTATGTTGAAATGAAGAATATATTTCAGTCTAATGTTAGTGCAAAATATCATTAGGCCTTTGTAATCACCGCACGACGCGCGACTAACATGGCAACTAACACGCGCGTGGGTAAATCGTCACGTACGCTGACGGTTTATGGTTTGGCTGCTATGGTTTTTGTGACGTTCAATGTGTAGGGACGCACGTGCGCCTAGAATGTCGATGCCAGAGTTATAACCTTTGATGTCCCGAGATGTGCGTCCTTTTGTTAAATTACCTTGTTCAGAGGGGGGCACATCCCCTGTCCGCACAAGGGCACACATTGGCGCTAACACCAGGCGCGTAACAGGGGTCTTGGGTCAGAGTGGTATTTATTTTCCCGGTTAGTAATTTACCATACCCACCCCACCCCACTCCCCATATAGAAAACAATACGACATAGGGCTTATCTTATTTATAATATACGGTAGGCCATACACGTGTGTTTGAAACTAAATATAAGCATTTTCATCATGGTTTTATTTATTACAAACATATTCTTTCACCATCAATACACACTGAGGCCCTTCTTTTAGGTTAAAACGATCTATCTTAAATTTGACTTTCTTGAGTTCGGGACTATTATGTGTTTTTGATTACGGTAACTTAAAAGGATAAACCTAAAAAAGCCCTAAAAAATGCGCGCGAAGCGTGTAAAATATTTTTGTGTTTTTAATTCTAATTTCGTCGGAATTGATGAAAACTTCCTAAAATGTGCAATTTATAGAGGAAATTTGCCTACCGTAACAAGAAATGCGCGCAAAGAATTTTGAGAATTTTAGGCACTTTCAAAGGATGCATTTGTCAAGGGGTGGGGAAAGATTTTCCAAAGATGGATATTCTCCTCTTGTCCCCAGGTGTTTTCAATTCTAATTTCGTTGGAATTGATCAAAACTCCCTAAAATGTGCGATTTTTAGAGGAAATTGGCCCATGTCAACAAGAAATGCGAAGTTTGAGGTTTTTAGGCACTTTCAGGGGATGAAAAGGGCATTTATAAAGGGGTGGGGAAGATTTTTCAAAGATAGATATTTTCCCCTTGTCCCCCAGTGGTTACATAGATCAAAGGAGTTATGACAGTTTCTGAAGTGGAGAAGGGGTTGCAGGGTGTTGTGAGTCTGGTCATTATGATATATTCCTTTTTATTCTTGTCTTTATTTTACTCTTCTCTTTTTCTTTCCTTTTCTTTTCCTCTTCTTTCTCTTTCCCTCCCTCTCCCCTCTTTCTTTTCTCTTATTACCCAGCCCGGTACGACGGCTTGGTCAAATCATTTACCATTTATTCGATACTGCAAGTTGCCTAGTAATAGTAATTAAATGAGAAATGTTCTCACAAGTAGGTTCCCATGATACTGTCTTTGTGCGCCGCCAATTCAGGAGCAATATCGAAGACAAAGAATGTCAAATGCTGAAAATTCAGACATTGATAATCATAATCATAAACTGTTTTTATATTTTCTATGGTGTTTATACTTGCTTTCTGTTGTGTGTTATAAAGATTAATATAAAATTTGACTTTCAATCAGTTTAACAGGTCTTGTCGCACGTGCTCCACTACAGCCCGGTGAATTCGCTTTGGGTAATTAATCCCTCTCCTGACGTGCGTTTGCCTTTAAAGGGCATTTATATTATTAACTATTAATTAAATTATTTAATAATACAGTACATCAGTTAATGCAAGTTTAAACATTCACAAACATAAATATATATAAAATTAACGTCTTCTTCAACGCACACCCATCGAAGAAGGCTATATTGTTTACAGCTGTATCTCTATGTCAACTTTGCCACAGCTGAGACAGTTATCATTCGCTGAACAACAACCCTGGATAGCCGTATAGGCCTACTGCACCCCGCAGCGCCACAAAAAAAAATCAAAATTATTCTGGCGCACCGGTACCACAAAATGCACTGTCACGTTAAGCGATAAGATCATTGTTGTACGTACACATTTGAAACTGTAGGCCATCAGCCCTTCCCCATACCCGTGGGAATTCCTTTGCTTACCAACGAATTTTTACACGTGAGGAAAACAGAAGTTTCGACGAGCATGAGAAAAAGAGACAGATCCATCGTCTCCGAATTAGAGTTAGATAACGTGCATTTAAAATTAGTACATCATACACGTTTTGTAATCAATTAAATCGCCAATATTTTACTGGTAAGCGTTATAATGTGTCCTGAAATTTGACCTGAAATGCCCTGGAATTGTCATGGAAATTTGCTTGTTTAAAGACGTACGAACCCTGCATACATAATCAAGTTATTAATCATGAGTTTGATATCCGCTGGCACCACTGTATTATATTTTGTGACATGTAGTAATGTTGACTGGAAGAACATTTTCTGAAACACGGTTCACAATCTAATTCCTTCTAGCTATAAATACCCTCAAGTAAATTTAACATTTTAAAGTTCAATAACAGACAGGAATGGAAATGTTCATAAAGTCACGGCGCTCTACAAAGGTGGTTATTAAAGTAAAACTGATATACAACTATCGAAGAAATATCTGTTGTTCTGATGGTATGTTTGAAATACGCATACATAATGAAGTTTTGAGTCACATTAATGAGTTCAATGCAATCCATCTGGCTTTAGGAAATTTTATTCAACGTCTAAAACATGTATAGAAGTCTGCAATTACATTTAGAAACTGGTGCAATATTTTGTCCATCTCAAAACCATTTGATATCGTACATGATGTTTTAACACAGAAATTACGTAATATTGGTATTGTGAACGACGAAATTGTGTGGTTCAGAGATTACCTATCAAACCGTGAACAATTTGATACGTTTAGTGGTAAAAAGTCAGACTATGTAAACATTAACTATGTAGTGCAACAAGGTTCAAATTCTTGGTCCATTATTGTTTATTTTATACATAAATAATTTACATTATGACTACTGCTAGCATTTGTAAAATTCTACTACTGTATATGCAGATGATACTGCAAAGTTCTATGCTTCTAAATCCAATGAAAAACTAAAGCAAGTTGAAAATTTAAAACAATGGTTAACTATAGACTTGAAAAAAATCATCTGGATCCAATATATAAATACAATATATAATAGTACGTACATCTATAATCATAGACTGTCTCTAAACATTGATAAGACTAAGTACATTTTATTTGGCTGTTCCACACGGTTAAACCGTTATATGACATTAACTTTTAAAAGCATACCGATTAAAGTGCCAAGTATTTAAGAGTAACTTTCGATGAGAAATGGAAAGTCTATATTATAATATAAACTTATTTTACTGGTTGAAAACTTTTAATTTCCCCGACTAATTTTAAAACAATATATATTGCTCGTTTTTTATCTACACATTGACTATTATGCGGATGTCTGGGGTACTTGTTCAAATGTTAATATGTTAAGATTACAAAATATTCCAAAAAAGATTAATATTAGATGTAGATTTTAAAACCTCAGTAATTCAGATAAGATGCATCGTGACTTCATATAGTTAACCATTGAAAAAAGAGTGCAAGTTGTAAAAAGTATTTAGATGTTTACATCAATCAGTACAATCATTCTTTAAATACACTAGTGATATACATAATATGCCAATTAGAAATATTTTAAATGGTTTATAATAAATATTATATCAGATCGTTAGAACTGCCAGGGTTAATAATAGTTACTGAGTTTTTGCCTTTGCAAAAAAATATAATATTACGATCATATTGGATGACATTTCAATATTACTAATCAGATCAAATTTAAAGTGGTCTTAAATGATTCTCTGACAGAATAAAACATTGAGTTAAAGCAAAAACGATTCATAGACAAAAAGCGCATAATTCAAGGTTATTTCACAGTTTTGGCGCCACTTTGGTGGCCTTAAAGTACTTTCTGGTAGTTCAACTTTTAATAACTTTTGTATGTTCTAAATTGTGTACTACGAAAAAAACTAAAAATTATCATTTTTAGGGTCCTTAAAATTAACTATAATTTATTTTTTTATCATCATAGTCTACTTTTACTAAAAATAAACTTCAATCACAATATACTGTATAATCAATAAAACTTAAATATTACTATAATTATATTATCGAACCTAAAACATTTTAAAATGTATTACTGGTATTTAAATAATGTTAAAAGTTATTTAATTAGAAAAATGTCAAAATTTTACAAGTACATAAAAATATTGACAATTTTACCAACAAAAATAATGAAAATAATTCAAAGTAATAAGGCAGTAATGATGTAAATACAAATGAATTTAGCATCTAATATCACAAGCATCTGACTAATTAAGTGTGATGTTACACATATCAGTATTTGATCACGATTGCTACAAATACTGCTACTAGTACAAGCACCCATAGCACTTTCATAAAACCTCCGCTCTCCGCTTGATTATTTGATTTCAAAACTCTGGTTTTTGTTGGGTAAATTACTCTATCCAGCCCAGATTCTATTGCCTCTTTGGCACCATCCCACTTTCCAGGGCCCATCAGCCGATACTGGAAAGGGTGACATGGTCCAAACAAACACTTCAAAGCAAACCTGGGATTCACAAGAAAGATCTTATATAGATTTGGCTTCACGCCAAATTCTGAGGCAATCTCATCCATGTAAGGAATCCAATCTACTTGTAATGTGTGGCGTTGAGATTTCACATAACGTTTCTCCATCACCTCTTTCTTTAGGACGATATCCTTTTGCATACTAAACTGCGAGGGTGCTTTGACAGCACCCTTGAATAGAAGCGCTGCCCAACGGCTTTGAATCTCTGATATTGGAATGGTAGACCCCAATGGCTGAGCTAGACCAATGATGGCTAAGGTTGATGGGGTCACTCCAAGTGGCAGAACATACTTATACAACGATGTCTGGTTCGCATCCACTTTCAGGATTGACTCATCGATGAATGGAAAACTGTACGTGTAACCAGTTGCCATGATAATAATGTCAATGTCATCCTCACACGTTCCATCATCAAATTCCACAGATGTCTCGTTGATGCATTTAATATTGCTCTTGATCTTCACAAAGCCAGCGATTATTCTGTTGGGAAGATCATCATTGACTGTTGGATGTTGTGACAGAAATCTATGTTCTGGTTGAAGGCCAAAATTGGTGTGGTTGAATCTCATATTAGCTTGCTTTTCTGCAAGTCTATTGACAACCAAAGCTGGCACCATTGTATTAAATCTTGTTCCGCGTAATATGTCGCCTGGAAGACCGTTGTCTGCAACACGATTCACAACCCATGCTCCCCTTCTTGTACTTAAAAATACCTTTAAGAAAATTTAACATTTTAAAATTAAACAATCGGCTACTATTTTATAATTCTATAATTGCTACAAAATATATAACATTAATATTTGAATGGGCAGTCACGTGATAAAATTTAAATATGTTAAACATAGTTATTGAAAAAAAAATCTGAATCCAATATTAAATATTTGGATTGGTTTGATTCGTTTTTTTTTTAAAATATGAATTGAATCATAAAAGAGAATGATTTATTAATTTTAATACCAAAAAACGTAACTGAATTTATAAAAATGTTTCTCACCTGTTCAGCATGTCGGCTGAGTTCAACAGCAGCATCACCACCAGAATTACCGATACCAACAATAACAACCCTCTTGCCTTCGAACCCATGGTAATCTATATAGTCATGAGTGTGCAGGACTCTCCCTTTAAATTTCTCCTGGCCTTCAAACTTGGCAACATAAGGGTCACAATGGTGACCATTACAAACCATCACACCGTCAAATACTTCGATCGAAGTAACATCAGTTTCAACATTTTTAAACGTCACTTTCCACTGGCCTGTCTGCCTGAAGTCTTCACACTGAGTGACATGCTCAACAACGCTCCGAAAGCAAATGTACTTCTTCAAGTCAAATGTCTCAGCATATAACTCTAAATATTTCTGCACGTACGTGTTATGCATGAAATTTGGAAATTTCTTCGGGATTGGAAAATCACTGAAACACATCATCTCTTTGCTAGAGTTGATAATTGTTGATTTGAATACACTCGCCTGTCCATCACGATTTTCTCTGAAGTTCCATAGCCCGCCAATTACTTCACTTTTTTCAAAGCAAACTGGAACTAACCCCTCGTCCAGGCAACATTTTATGGCAGTCAGACCACTAGCTCCTGCCCCAATAATAGCTATCCTTTTGCCAGGCATGTTTATCAAAGATCTGATGAGAAAAATATCATGTCTATTTTGAGAAAAATTGGATATTAGTACAGTAGTTCTATGACACTTGTTTATGTAGAGCATCTTGTCTGTAGTGTCTTGCAAAAGGGATTGCCACCTATAGGTAGGACAATCACTGAGTTCGCTATTGGCAATTCATGGCCCATGTGCCTAAGTAACGAACAAGAATTAGAAAAAAGTATGGTGTGGTGTTGTTAATAAGGCTGAATGTCCAATTGGATGAAGGTTTGATGACATTACTTCAAATTCCGCTTTAATAAAATATCACGAATTTAATTTTCCTTTTCCTGAAAGTAGCTCCAGACCAACACATACAAGACAATATGGTGGTGTCACGGATGCAACTAAACGATGGAAGGTTAGACAATAAAGTTATAATCTACTCTATGCAATGCAATGAATCTGATTATGAAATATAAACAATGAATACAGTATATTTTTTAAATCAAAATTCTAAAAGGTACTGAAATTAAAACGATAATTTACCATAAGCAATATTACACTGTTTTCTATAGTTAAACCCATAGGCTGTTTTAAAAAGTTGTAAAGTTGAATATTTTCAAGGGAAAAGATATACCAAGAACGAACTCAAAGTATCAAATAATTTATGAACTTTTTTCAGAAACAGATCGAAAAAAAGGTTTTTTCACTCCTTTAACGACATTTTACTACAAAATCCTTAATTTGGTTAGAGCCACATTAATGATATACGGAAAGAAACAGGAAAATATATTATTTGATTCTCCGTAATTTTAACTGAAAATTTGTTTTATTCAAAATTTTAATTGTAAGTTAATAGCTTAACAAAATAGGCAATAAATTATAGAATTGAATTTTGTTTTCAGTTCCTGACAGACAGAACATCTTTTTTTTTAGGCGCCTGGAGGCTTTACTACACTGTGGCCCCATCAAGGCTTCACTTTAGTCCTTGTCGAAAATTGTCGCACCACACGGCCGACAGCTCAGTCCCCCTGCCACCCACCGCCTAAAACCTGGCACGACCTCTCGCTATTCACATTATTTTTCTGCCATGTTGTGTATGTCTCCGCACATTATTGATTATCATTCGTTTTTTAATCGCCTAGTTAACCTTTTGGTCATCAACACTCAACATTATCACCATCTGTCGTTTGAAGACAGAATGCAAAAAGGAGTCGTCGAAAATCTTTGTTTAACACGTGAGTTATCAACACGTCTGTTGTACCATTAGCAACATAATTTTCATCACCATTTTCTACTCTTAACAGATCTAGCGAAACACACTGATGTATTGTGTTGTGAAAGATGCTTTTACGTAAATTGTGTTATAAAAAGGTTAATTTATAGGGAGCTTTATCAGGTAACAGGAATCATTGTTAACTTTTCTTATTGTTATTTTTTATATATGAATGTGTTTTAGTTTTGTTTTCTTATAAGAAAATGTTTTTAAAAAAATCCACACCTTTTATTGTGATTAAACTACTATATCTATAAGAGATTAGATCTTTCAACATCACTGAAAAAAAACCATTATACCGGTATTGAATATCTGTAATTGATTTAAATTTAAATTGAACATGACTACTATAAGAAAATTGTTGAGTTGTATAAGATTACCACCTCACGTAAGTTTTCACAAACATCAACTACACTAAAACACACATTAACTAGGATGCTCCTTTTATGATGCGCAGTAAAAGAACAGCCATCTCAAGGTGTACTTTTTCTCTGAGACTTCATAAGAAGGAGTTTAAAACCAATCAGACTTTAATTATCATGGTAACAAACAATTTACTACAGCAGCGACAATGACAACATGAAGAATAATACAATTTCAACTAAATTAGACATGTTTTATGTCAATTATTACGGTATTAGCGTAAATTTCCTACTTAGTGAAATATAATTTTTTGAGCAAATCAGCAATAATTAGCATATTCACACACGTAATAAAAACAATAGGCTTTGTCACTTTATTACCATCTTGCATTTTGCAAAATATAAAACAAATCAGGCTTACCAAACTTTTAGTTATCGTGGTAATGTCTTGCACAATTTAAGACATTTGAAAACTGTGCAAGATTCAGCACAGTTTGCAAACTGTGCAAGGAGGAGCTTGCACAGTTTTAAAATGCATAAATTTCCAGATAAAGTATGATTAGTGAAGTATTAATTAAGCAAATGACAATTAGCATATTCCAACACGTACCAAAACCAACAGGTTTCGTCATTTTTTCATAAATAATAGAAATGCAAATGAGCAATTAGCATATTCAGACACGTACCAAAACAACAGGTTCTGTTGTTTTAATAAGTTCTTGAATTCTGCAAAAATTTGAAAACTTAGTTTTCATGGTAACTCCATGGCGTAAATTTCTTGATTAATGAAATATTAATTATGTAAATAAGCAATTAGCATATTCACAAACGTACCAAAGACAATAAACTGTCTTCTTTTTACCATCTTGCATTTTGCCAGGTCGCGGTCAATTGAAACAAATTTCATACTTACCAACCAAAAACAACAGGTTCTGTCGTTTTAAAAAGTTCTTGCATTCTGCAAAAATTTGAAAACTTAGTTTTCTGGTACCTAGTCTAAATTACCTGATTTGTGAGATATTAATTATGCAAATGAGTAATTAGCATATTCACACACATACCAAAAACAATAAACTCTGTCTTCTTATTACCACCTTGCATTCTGTCAAGTTTGAAACCAATCGGATTTAATATTAAATCTTGTTATCGTAGTAACAATTACCAACAACGAGACGACGACGGAAACATGAACACAGATAAAAAAAACGATAGTCTCCATAGAGCTTCGCTACTTTAAGGAGGCTAATATTAAAGCAACTCCATTACATCCAGAAACCAGAGCCTTGCAGGCGTCAACGTTCCTATGCATGATACACGACTTTTAGAAGTATATATATGTGTATATATATATATATGTATATATATATATATATATATGTATGTATGTATATATATACATATATGTATATATATATACATATATATATACAGATATAC
>NW_022721455.1:13060-13700 GCF_011630105.1 Anneissia japonica | reverse complement strand
TATATATATACATATGTATATATATATATATATGTTTATGTGTGTGTATATATACTTATTATATATAAGAATATAAGTGTGTATATATAAGTATATATATAGGCCTATATAAGTATATATGTAAGTATGTGTATATATGTATATATATATAAGTATGTATATATAAATATATATACATATATAAGTATGTATATGTATATATAAGTATGTATATATATAATATATATGTATACATATTATAATGCATATATGTATGTGTATATATATATAGGCCTATATAAGTATATATGTAAGTATGTGTATATATGTATATATATAAGTATGTATATATGTATATATATATATATGTGTGTGTGTATGTATATATATATAAGTATGTATATATATATAAGTATGTATGTGTGTATATATATGTATATGTGTGTATATATATGTGTATATGTATATTATGTATATATATATATATGTCTATATATTATGTATATATATATGTATATGTGTGTATATATATAAGTATGTATATATGTATATGCGTGTATATATACATAAGTATGTATATATGTTATAATGCATATATGATATGTATGTATATATATATATATATAATATATATATATATACACATACATATATACATTAT
>NW_022721455.1:6178-11671 GCF_011630105.1 Anneissia japonica | reverse complement strand
ATCAAAACAGTATTAGAAGACCTGGATCTACATTTTCTTGTCCCTAAGTTTGAAAGGGAAAGGGTACGTTCTAGTTTTTTTCCACATGATTTTGGTGGTATTTTAGGGCAAATAGAAATATAAGATTATCAGTATACAGTAGACCTAGTACCGGTATTGAAAACAAAAATAACTAGGGGGGACTCTTCTTTATTCCGGATATGAAGAAGCAGCTTATTTAAATAAAAGAAACGTAATTAATTACCGGTGACCAAACGATTCCAAACAAGTCCAATCCCATTTTTGGCTTACATAGGCCCTAATAAATAAAAGTTAAACTTAAAATGTCCTCCTCTAGTCGATTGATTTATTTTCCCCTCCCTTTACTGTCCAGTCGTTTTACAAATGCTCCTTCCGTGGTTATCTCGTATTTTGATATTTACTACATTCTAGTACAATAATTTTTAATATTATATAATATATATTTTATTCTTACTTCTTAATTCATACGCAATTCAGCCTTTGTTGCTGCTATGTATGTTTTTGATGTTGAATTTTTAATAAATATACCTCAAATAAATAATAAAGACTTAGCATTTATATTACAACAAAGATACACATTTACAGGGGTCCCAAGTTGGAAAAAGGTAATTCATGGGGAGAAAATCCACAATTCCACATTTAGAACTCCCGATCTACGGCCAATTTGCTTCCGTCTTACGGGCATCTGATACCATTAGGGCCTACCATGTTGTATATTTGCCTTTACAGCATTATTATTATTTATTATTATTATTATTATTATTATTATTATTATTATTATATATATATATATATATATATAGGAGCATATATATATATATTATATGAAGAATGCGTGCCCACCTATGTTTCAAACCATGAATATAATATAGCGTAACAGTAATGGAACTAAGAAGTTGACTTTAGAAACACTAAAATTTAAGATTCTGGATAATATATATTAAAAAGGCAAATGGGAAAACCCAACAGCAAACGGCCATATAATGCAAAATATTTTAAAATTAAATCGGAACAGTAGAGAAAATCTGATAAGTCTGACAAAATAAACCAAGCATCTACTGGAAGAAATCCCAATATCTCCAGACGAATCCGTTTCGACCTTTAAGAAATAAAAACTCTCTTAGTTTAAAAAAAAGTATTATTGCAGAATGGAATTTTTTTAAATATATTCCGGCCACTACCAAGGCTCTTGTGAAAATTTTACACATTTTTCAAACGTAGAAAATTATGTAGGTACAGCAGTAGGCATGTATATTGTACTAGAATGTAGTAAAAGTGGCCCAGCAAAAATGGCCGCTGAAAAAAGGCCCCACAAAAATTGGCCCCAGATGGCAGGTAGGTACACCTACTGTACTTTATTATGGAGGAACATAGTCACACCTACTGCACATAAGGTAGGGATATCATTTTTGGGTTTTTCTATTTTTTTAAAATAAAAAACCTCATTTGACATTTTACCTTAGCCTCAATTTGTTCTTAATTTTTAAGCAATTTCAGCCTCATTGTTCTTATAAAGTGTGTTTTTTTAAATTATTTTTAAATGTAACTTATTCATCTCCAGAAAATCAAAATGACCGTGTTCACACATACACATTCCCTAAATACAAAAGTGAAATCTCTTGAAGCATTTAAAAGCAGTTGTGAGAAAAAAGGTAGGCCTATAGGTCTTCCAATTAAAGATCACTTTTGTGGGACCAGAGTCACTTTCATTTGATCTGACTAATAGATAAATGGCATTCTTATACTGAAAATTTGAGTTCAACTTTAATTCATTTATTTTATTTTTTGTTTCTCATTTTATTTAATTTACTTTGGACAAATTTAGGGGGGTGTGGCGCCGGCTGGGCCTAACTTTATCGCCAATGATTTGGGACCACAGTGGAATTTAATTGGAGGTGGTCTATAATTGCCTATCTTTAATTAAAGGGCGACCGTACATGTGTTTTAACATAGGCCTATTAGTAGAATTCAACTCGATTAAATAATAATGTTGGAACTCCTATTCGGGCCTGGAATACTTTCGAGAAATTTTCCGACGACTCATCTTCACCCCGTCGAGTAATTTAATATGGCACCACCGCTGATTCAAAGTGATTTCTTTTATTAGGAATTGTAAAGAGCTGTTTATACTTGCAACGACAGCGGTAATGATAAAAATCTAAAAAGCGCTTATTTGAAAATAATTTGTTGGCGATTTCAATGAGGCACTTATAAAAACATATTATTGCCGTGGTGCTTTCCATGCATGTTTCCATGTTACCTATCACTCGTCGCTTATTGGCTAAAAAATCAGGTTTGATGCAGTGCCTACTCAAGAGCGCCGGTTATCCGAGAATTAACGGTATATTACAATAAAAAATAGTTTGAGCAATCAATTGAAATGGCGATAACATCGACTCGTTACAGGTACTACGAGTTCATCGTTCTTCCATGATTATGACATCAATTGAATTGATTTTACAAAATATTTTTGTACCGTTTACACGATAAACCGTTATCGTATTGTCTAGTGTAAAAACTGTGACTATATAAACAATTGCTTTTTATCGTTGCAAGTATAAAAATTATATATAACGCTAATTTGTCTTGACTTTCACCTTCTATTAGCATGAATTGGACTTGCATCATTCTGGAAGTGATGATGAAGAATACGACAATGAAATATCTCAGGTCTGTGTGCAAGAGCCACGAAATCCCCTGGTAGAGGATGCTCACCAGCAGCTTAGTGAGGAAATAGACCCAATGCGAAGTAGTTCCGAACTTGGTGTTGACGTGTACTTAGATGTTGTTCAGTTTATTATGAACTACGGTATCTTTCGTAGAACTTTTTTAATGTACCTTTACTATAGTTTTACGGTACTATATTGTGTTGTGTGATGTGAAAGTGATAATTCCCACGCAGTGAAATGCAGTAGATTATATATGGCTACAGATTGAATTTATGAATTTATTCATGTTGAACAGATGATACAGTGATGACTTCAGATCATAGGCCTACATAAGTCTTGTCTTAAAATTTTAAATTCTGATTCTGTGTCAGCTATGTGATAGTCATATGGGTAGTGTAATTAGGCCAAACAAAAAAAAAAATGTTTGTTTGCCCTCCCTGCCCGCCCCTAACTCATTGAAAAAAAAGGTGGCGGAAAAACAAAAAAAAAAACTTTTAAAAAATTTAGCATTTTTTTACAAATAAAAAAAAATTTGACTAAATTTATCTTTATTTTTTGCCAGATGCCCTTCAAATTTGTCTAAAGTTTGTCTGATGTAAGTTATTACCATTCTAGGCTTCTGTGGGTTATATTTATTCCATCTGATGAGTATTTAAAAAAAGTAAAAGTAAATAAAAAAAAACTTTTTCTACCCGCCCCTATTTATCATTTTTATAAAAAGAAGGGCAAACAAACAATTTATTTTTTTTGGCCTGTACCTACTACTAAACCAGAACTGGCACTGCAGCCCTGTCTTTCTGGATTCTGTATAGCCTTGATTCTGGATATGAATCAAGAGCAATCAGGTAATATTCACAGTACATGGTTGAATCTTAATTGAAATTGTCTCAAGTTACTCATGATGTTAATTGTCTTAATCAGTCATTTGTCGCAAAAATGGATTTTTAGTTATTAATACAGGGTTAAACAGTAAAATGAGAGAATAATTGAAATCAGACATTTCCTGATAAAGTTACAAGCATTTAAACATAGAGCTGTTTAAAGAGTAATATTTGAGAAAGTTTATGATTTTCGGCATTTCTCTTCCAAAGATTAACACTAAATCGTTAAAAATGGTTGTTTTGACATTGAAAATTGGGAAAATAACAGCATAGTATGATGTATATATATATAAAGGTTAGTTTAGTGCAATAAAATAGATTTCAAAAATGTTGACATTCCATCATGTTTTGGCCATTATCTCTGAACATGAGTGACTGGTTTGGCTTGTCTTTGCCACAAATACTGCACAACATTGAGGGACCACATAGTAGTATCAGTATTTGAATTTTACCAAAGCCTTTGCCATTAAGGATGGCTTCTTCAAACAAATTTCTGAAATCTACTGGATCCTCCATCCCACGTGGCATGTGCAGTTCTAGAGCACATGTTGATGCTGTGGGATAGGCTCTAGCATACGGATTTGGTGTAAAAAATTCGACATCGATGCTGTCTTCAAATCCCATTGGTGGGATGACATCAGCTCCACTGATGAATGCCAGGATGTCATTAAGGGAAGTTTTTGTCTTGCCATCTAAAATGAAGATAACATTTGTTCAATTTTGCATTAATAACAATTCACAGCATTTACTTAAATTACCTCCACCAACAGTGCTTGGGCAGAGGCATCTTGAAAAAATGCATGACCTGGCGGCAGGTGAAGGGAGGCAACAATGTAACAATGTAATAAAAATGTGATCAAAACTGTTTGAATTTTCATCAATTTTTAAAATTATTTAACAGTGTTTAAACTTTCTAAAATATTCAATGTCCACTTCCTTCATGTACAACCCAAATTGCTTCCAAGGTCAGCTAACACACTTACCCTCTCAAAAAGGTCTGATAAGCCTAATAGCCCTATGTGATTTACTGTTTATACTTAAGTGTAAACCAATTAGGTTAAGTTTATGGAGCTGCTGACAACTCCCTGGGGACCATCTGACAGGTTCCACTATGGACCATTTCTGTAACAGGAACTTTTGCCTCATACATGTAGTTTTATTCTACTGTATTTATTGAGGGCAACCCATATTATGTATTTAATATATTTCAGATTGTGTAAATTTCATTGGATAAAATTAAATTCTTACTTCTTGTTCCATCGGTACAGTCAACGTTGATGGTGGACTTGGTCTAAATAAAATATATGTTCATAATCCATGAAAAGTATATTATTACTAACTAGAGATAACTATAAATACTTTGTTTTTATTTATTTATTTTATTATTTAAATCTTTTGACTGTAAACATTCAACTTTAATATATAGCAGAATTAAACAGACTTTTTCATCACTATAAATTCAATACAACAGTCCAATGCTGATGCATGAAACCACCAGGTGTAAATCAATTTTAGTGGAAATAATGTTGTGAAAAACAATTGTACAGTCTAGAAAAATATAAATTCCAACTAATTAAAAAGTGAAATAATGCCTATGAATCCACTCATCATTGAAAGGCTGTAATGTTTCTTTACATTAAATTGAAGTAGCTGACTTTAAAATCACCTTTAAATATTACCAACAGTTATAACAATGAACTAAAAGCTCACCTGCTACAGCTTTCGATGTGTTTCTTCAAGATATTGAATGGGAATTCTTTTTGACACTTTGAACACTTTTGCATTAGCCCTGAGTCCACGTCTACACCACTCTAAAAAAAAAAAAATAATGTAAAAAATTAGTTTGTACGTAATTATTATCACTAGACGAAACTTAAAGATGGGTATGACATCATATTAAATTTACAAATAACTATAAAAAA
>NW_022721455.1:581-5934 GCF_011630105.1 Anneissia japonica | reverse complement strand
TTTGGATAAGCAAACCATTTTCCTAGTCCAACTTTGGGTTTTGGACTTTCCCTTTTTTTTGGGGTATGGACTTTGTTTTGCAGGCATGAACCGGTGAAACACACAAGCTGTAAAACACAAAATAAAGTATTCTGTTAACAATCTCCTCACAGTATTGATAAAGTACTCCATAATCAGTTCCAACACTGATACATTAATTTTGCTATTTATATTATTGTATAAAAACAACATTTAAAAGTGTTATTGTGGGGTCAGGGCAGTATTTGCAGATGGGATTCTTGAAAGTGATATTAGGAGTTTGAGACTCAGACTGCAGACCATACCATGACGTAGCACGTAAAAGAGGGAAGAAATAGCAGTTTCTGCAATGCCATGGTTGGGAAATAATTATCAAACCAAACATTATTATTATTAACATTTACCATCATTATAGTTGTTATCATCCTTATAATTTATACCGTAATCAATAATGAAGTTCCAACAAATTTATTGTGAAATGCTAAAGAGTTATGGCCGGGTTTTTGGCAGTACAGTATTGTAACACTCTTAAAATCTCAATAGTTCATACACTTATTCTCAGCACTTTCAGGCATCACCTTCAGTGGTTTACGCTTACAAGAGAACAGAAAAAAAATTAAAGTGGAGGATTTTTTACTGGGGAAGTGGTACTGTTTGATAATAAATAAAAGAGAGTGGTACTACTGTACCTAAATTTACCTTGGAGTGTATATAATTTCAACAGTGCTTTCAAGTGTAATGGGTCACATTTCTAGTCTTGTGACTTTCAAATATAAATGAATTTCATATTAGCAAATTTTATCCATTACTGAACTTGTGTCCATCATGAAGAGTATTGCACTCTGTTTGCTAGATAAAAGATAAAGACATTGAGAATAAGCTCCAGCCTAGTCCTGAAAATATATAATAAAAATAGTTTTTACAATAGGCCTATAGGTCTACAGTACCTGTTTGTTTGCAGCTGTTTCTCAACTGGTGCCGGTCACCAATTGTGCTGACACCGAGGGCACTTAGTTGTGGATCAGTAAGGCCCTGAACTTCTTTTGTTGTAATCTGAAAAAAATAACACCACAATTAATATTTATACACCACAACAAAATTGTATGGTGTTACTGCTATTTTGGCACTCTAGTTATAGCATAAAACATAGGCCTACTGTTTTATTCTGTTTCTATGTTTATAATTTAGCTTTTTAAAATAACATATTTTGTTAATCAATCAATTCAATTTATATTTAAATCTTATTAATTTTATCATTTTTTATACATATATTTAATATATATATATATTTAATATATAATTGTATATAGAAATTGTGTATAGTTGTGTATAGAAAAAGTAACTATCAATTTATACTTATTTTTTCTTAAATAAATTAGTCCTTGTATTTATTTTTCTTATTTATTTTCTTATTTGTTTCTATTTATCAAAATGAATTATTATATTTACATTTATCTAATTATTTATCTATATTTGTCTATTTACTTGTTAAATTTATTTTTATGTGTACTTATTTATACTATTTTGGAAAAAAACAATTCTTGCAAAATCTCAAATTTAAGACTCACTGACACTAGGCCTAATAGCAATGTGTGAATACTGATTAGGGCCTAAACACATACGAGAACTATTTTATTCTTGTTATATTTCTGTTACTTTATAGCTCTTTAATTATAACTTTTATTATTTTGATTGTTAATCAATTACTTCAATTTTTTATATTAAAACAGGCAAGGGCCCCCTAGCCTAGGCCGAATTTGTATTACTTTTATTTATTTATTTATATTTATTTATTTAGGGCCTTTACATTATTTTATTTTTATAAATTGGGAAGCCTGCAAATATTTAATGTGCATCCATTAGACCCTCCTAGCCTATGATATTATTTAGCCTGCCTACCCTCCTAGACTAGGAGGAATCTAGATCTAGTCTAGCGAGTCTAGCCAGGCCTTGCCTAGGCTGTACGTAGCCTAAACTGGGAGGACAAGAAAATTATCCCCTCCCCCCGCCACACACACTGCTTCATATCTAATTTAGTAATAGAAAAGACAATGATATTAATATATAGGATAGGCCTAGGGCCAAGCCTAGCTACTAGGCCTAGACATCATAGGCATGCCTACTACTAGCTACAATGCCTAGGGCCAGGTACTTAGGCATAGGGCTAGGGCCTAGCTAGGCATAAAAGTTTACCTTTTCTCTTTCAAAATTCGGAAGAAGGTGAATCAAGTCTACTTTTTTCAAGGCATCTTCAATACTAATAGATTTGGCCATTGTCTTTCCTCGCTTGTCAACGATCGACGGCACGACGAAGAAAGAGAGAAGTTCCACTAGGCTCGTTCCCACAGCCGTTGATTTTTTCCACTTGACCCGATGTCAAATGTCATGAAAGCACCGAATGATAAAAGAACCGCACGTAATGATGAAAGGGCCGAAAGCTAAAACTAAAAAGCACCAAATGATAAAAGATCCGTAAGTGCGGCAAAAGCACCGAACGTAATGATAAAAGCACCGAACGTAATGTTTCAAAGCACCGAATGTAATGTTAATAAAAGTACCGAACGTAATGTAAAAAGCACCGAACGTAATGTAAAAAGCACCGAACGTCATGTAAAAAGCACCGAACGTCATGTAAAAGCACCGAACGTAATGTTCAAATCACCGAACGTAATGTAAAAATCACCGAACGTAATGTAAAAAGCACCGAACGTAATGTAAAAATACCGAACGTAATGTTAAAAGGGCCGAATAACAAATGCGCCGAACGGAAAAGAGCCACCAAAGGCAGTAACGGCGTTCCATATACAATAGTTCCTATTGCATTACATGCATAGGAACTAAAAAGTAAAGCAATTGTGTACACCAGTAGTCATGTCGCAATACCTTCGAAAAACGAGACTTGATTAAAAAATACTGTAGTATCTTTGGTCAAAATGACAGCAGCTTTGATACTCGATTGATGAATCAACTCCTTGTATGAGTAAACAGAGTGTAAAGTCTGTCTACAAAACACTCTAATTCAGAAGGATATCTAATCGCCTTCGCTCGGAATTATCATATCGACTTTGGACTTAAATGAACAGAGAAGCAAGGATGCTACAAGCTAGAATTATAGCACAGTCCCATTCTTGCTTTAGTTCATATCGTGTAATATGTACATATAGCCAATGACTCCAAGCACGACGTTAGAATGCTGTAAACACAAGGTTGACGACAAAATTGCACCTAATCATTCTGCAAGATATTATCTACAAGCAAAAAAAACATGTATACTTCCAGTATCACACAAGACAACGACGTGATCCTTGCTCGTTCAATCCAGCCTTTGCTTTTGTACGTGTCACCAAGGAGGTGGTGTCACCGATCCTATGGCAAGTGATCTGTGGTACAGGACAGTGAATTATAATGAGGTCACGGAGGATGCTGATCATCCGGGTCACATCCAGCAATAGTACGTCTTCATTCCATGTCCCTGGTTTCCTCAACGATTGTCCGACCAATCAGAAACCACAAAGGACATCCCTATCAATTTCTAACACCTACTGGTGCATACTCAAAACCCCAGGCCCGTATCCAGTGGGTGCGTTGGGTGCGTACGAACCCCCCCCCCCCCAAAAATCGAAAAACGTCCACTAATTATAACCAAAAAAAATGTGACCTTGTTCCCAGAACCATTATAAAATGAATCACATAACAGTACAATATCAAGATTGTACGAATGAATGTACAAATGAGTTACAATAAAAATACTAGAGGGCTGACTCCTCACGCGCAATCTTTTGTACTGCCAGCAACATAACACAACAAACATACACACGTTATATGCACGTTATCGTCAAGGTGTATCTTCCCAACTACCAGCCGGTATGTCAGTGTATAGCAATGAAGTCAAAATGCTAGAATGACACCCCGGTTTAGACAAGTATAATCGTTCCTAGCGCTCTCAGAAATACCCTGAGACGAGTATACCCAAGCTAGCAAAGCGACGTTGGCCCAACGTTGGTAAACGTTGGCAAGCGTCGGTAAGCGTCGGGGTCGGATATCTGACGTTGGTACGACGTTGGTGTTTGGTTGCATAATTTGGTCGGAGAGGTAACGTCAAACCAACATTGGAATTTCACGTTGGCCCAACGTATGAATATATTTGTCGATTTTCCGATGTCGTCCCAACGTTGGTAAGCCGTCGTAAATATTCAGTCTGACTACCGACGTTGGCACAACGTCACGATTTGTTACTGGCCCGACGTCGGCAAACTACTAAAAAGATGGTTGGGTACTACCGTTGGCCCGACGTTGGCTAGAGGTTGTAAATATTAGATGTGATTGCCGACGTTGTCTCAACGTCACAGTACATTGTTGGCCCGACGTCCGTAAACGTTTGAAATGGAGGTTGGTTAAAACTGTTGGCCCGACGTTGGTTAGATGTTGTAAATATTAGATGTGATTGCAGACGTTGTCTCAACGTCACAGTACGTTGTTGGCCTGACGTCGGTAAACGTTTGAAATAGAGGTTGGTTAAAACCGTTGGCCCGACGTTGGTTAGAGGTTGTAAATATTAGGATGTAATAACAGACGTTGTCGCAACGTCAGAGTACTTTGTTGGCCCGACGTCGGTAAACATTAGTGAAGGTTGGTTACAACCGTTGGGCCGACGTTGGTTAGAGGTTGTAAATGTTAGATGTAATTAAAGATGTTGTCGCAAAGTCATAGTACTTTGTTGGCCCGATGTCGGTAAACGTTTGAAATAGACGTTGGTTACCACCGTTGGGCCGACGTTGGCTAGAGGTTGTAAATATTAAATGTGATTGCCGACGTTGTCTCAACGTCACAGTACATTGTTGGCCCGACGTCAGTAAACGTTTGAAATGGAGGTTGGTTAAAACTGTTGGCCCGTTTTAACTGTTAGATGTTGTAAATATTAGATGTGATTGCAGACGTTGTCTCAACGTCACAGTACGTTGTTGGCCCGACGTCGGTAAACGTTTGAAATAGAGGTTGGTTAAAACCGTTGGCCCGACGTTGGTTAGAGGTTGTAAATGTAATAACAGACGTTGTCGCAACCTCAGAGTACTTTGTTGGCCCGACGTCGGTAAACATTAGTGAAGGTTGGTTACAACCGTTGGGCCGACGTTGGTTAAAGGTTGTAAATATTAGATGTAATTAAAGACGTTGTTGCAAAGTCATAGTACTTTGTTGGCCCGACGTCGGTAAACGTTTGAAATAGACGTTGTCTCAACGTCACAGAACGCTGTTGGCCCGACGTCGGTAAACGTTTGAAATAGAGGTTGGTTACAACCGTTTTTCCGAAGTTGGTTAGAAGTTGTAAATTTCAAAC
>NW_022721455.1:0-551 GCF_011630105.1 Anneissia japonica | reverse complement strand
TTTACCGACGTCGGGCCAACAGAGTACTGTGATGTTGCGACAACGTCTATAATCAAACATAATATTTACAACTCTAAGAAACGGCGGCCCAGCGGTGGTACCCAACATTTATTATAAACGTTTACCGATGTCGGGCCAACAAGGTACTTTAACGTTGCGACAACGTCTATAATTATATATATATTATGGAGATTGGTTACAACGGTTTGGCCGACATTAATCAGAGGTTGTAAATATTAGATGCGATTATAGACGTGGTCGCAACGTCACAGTACGTTGTTGGCCCGACGTCGGTAAACGTTTAAAATGGTGGTTGGATACAACTGTTGGTCCGACGTTGGTAAGAGGTTATAAATATTAGGATGTGATTACAAACGTTGTCGCAACGTCACAGTACTTTGTTGGCCCGACGTCGGTAAACGTTAGTGGAGGTTGGTGACAACAGTTGGTTAGAGGTTGTAAATTTCAAACGTTTACCGACGTCGGGCCAACATGATGTTGCGACAACGTCGGCCAAACGGTTGTGACCAACCTCCATATATAGGCCTATA
>NW_022721454.1:218067-220871 GCF_011630105.1 Anneissia japonica | reverse complement strand
TATAATGTTAACAATAATATAGGCTAAGCTAGACCTAATCAATTATTGATATAATAAAGGCAAATTTAGAACATCATTAATACAACACCTTCATGACAGAGCCCTCCAAATCTTGTTTTATCGAATAACTGAATTCACTTCAATGATATATTTTGATCTTCATTCATTATTATTATTATCATTTACTTTTTATTATTATTTAATTATTATTATTTTTATTATTATTATTATTATTATTATTATTATTATTATTATTATTATTATTATCTGTATTATTATTATTATTATTATTATTATTATTATTATTATTATTATTATTATGTCTTTGCCATTAACATTATCATTGTTTCTCCTGAAGGCGTCTTGTACAGGGACATGTTCCTTTTTGCCTAACCAGTCTCATTACGTTTTGAGTGAAATAAAATTATGGATTATGAATTATACCAATGTCATCTATCGATAAAAACATCGATTCGATTAATTAACAGCAACTTTTCGCACTGTGGCAGTGCCGATAGAAAACAGCAACTTTTTGGCACTGCGGCAGTGCCGCTAGAAAACGGCAACTTTTTGGCACTGCGGCAGTGCCGATAGCCACTACCGAGTCCATCAAAGAAGCCACGCCTCCAAATCACATGTTAGCCAATAAGATAATAGAAATTTCTCCTCCACCACATGCTCAGGTGATGACGATATACATCACCCAAACTCTTATACTGTACATTGGGCTTCCGGGTTTTCTTACCGCGGAGAAGAAAAAAATAGATCGTCGTTTTAAAATTAATTTGTGTATGACTATGAACCTTTTATTTTCATTTCATTTTTATTTTACTAGCCCTCTTTGTGATGACATAGATATTTCGGAAATGATAAATAATAATTAAAAAAAAACCAACACTGGCTCAAATTCGTTTACATTCGGTGGCGGAGGTAGCAACCCGAACCAAACTATATTGAATACTGTTTACACTCACAATTTCATAGTCATAGATAGTACAATGATGAAAACGGCAGAGCAAGCCAAAATCGTCTCAATTCACATCACATGAGACATTTTTTTTCCAATGTGGTATCCATTCCTTTTCGATATCTGCGTAAATTTTAGAACTATTTTTTGCTCTCCTTTAGATGTTTTCTTCAACGCAGATCTAGGGCATAGGCCTAAATTGTTGTGAAAAGTAAACAACTTCATCATTATAAAAATTGTATTTTCAATTATTTTTGGTGGATTTTATTAAATGTGTATAACCTTAAAAAAGAATGTATTTCAATTATTGAATCAATATTCTGACCTTAAATTCCGATGTTGAGCTCGAAAAATTCGTAAATTCTAAGCCTATTCTAACCTACTCAGTAAGTATACTAATCAAGGAGTTTCTGATCATCACTGCATGTGATTGCACTAGACTTGCCACAAGTCTCTAATTATAGGTTTTCCTAGTTATATAGTTAAGTTTTGGAGAGCGCCACCAGCGACGGTATATATCGAGAAACTTTTATGCGAATTAGAGACTTGTAAAAGAGTGAGTCAAATCGATTGCAGACCGCTGGCGATTTTTTTTTCCGTACGAAACATTTACATGAAACTCCACTCGGGCCGTCTCGACTTAATCGACCCGAAAATCTCATATTGCAGAATTCAGGTCAAAAGGTCATCAACAACTTCTGATCTGATCTGAGAACGTCGCTGTCAAATTTTTAAAAATACATTGATGTTACCATGCTAATACTAATGGGTCGTTTAAAATGACATAATATTTGATTGAGCTGCACGAGTAAAAAAAGTGTTATTTTAACTTGAGTTACATACTGTGGCAATTTTTATTTTTTAGTTAGGTCTGGGTTTTGCATAATTACCTAGGCCTAGCTACAACAAATATACGCTTTGTGGGGAAAGCACAGAGAGTAAGGAAAATCGCTCTCGGGCGTTTCATCAAATGAAACAGGGTGACAGTTATTTTCAAATTAAGAGAAGAGCTGAGAAGAGGCACCTCTAAAATACTGGATGCCATAAGACCTGCCAAATTGGCAGAGCACCAATGAATGTAATATTATATTACATTATTATTATTATATTATTATATTATTATTATTATTGTATTTATTATTATTAATTATTGTTATTATGTTACTGAAGCCAACCTGTAGGCCTACCTTTTAAGGGGAAATAATACAAAAGATATTCCCCCTGGGCTAGTTATTATTTATAGGCCTAGTAAATAGTATGGTTTTTCATTACAAGGCTTAGGCCAAGGTAATTAATGCTGAAATTATTATTATTATTATTATTATTTTATTATTATTATTATTTAGTAACATTAATTACATTACAAGGATAGTTTGGCCAAGTTCAATAACGCCGCCGAATGGTACGGTATATTTTATTTATGTAATAATATTTCTCTTATGCACTCTATTTTTTATTTCATGCTTTAATTTTTTCCATTTTTTTCCCCAAAATTTCAATCAACCTCTGTATGAAAAGCGTGACTTGGTGTCAGCCTAGGACCCTAGGCCTATACTAGGTAGGACTTAACTTAGCCTGCTGAGTTAGGCCCATAGTTTATCCTTTTTCTCTCTAGCCTTTGGTATTATACTGTACCTATCAACACTTTATAAAAGGGGGTACTAGCTGTTGTTGTTGTAGATATATACTAACATTATAAACATCCAAGGTCACAGTTAGTTACACACGTACATCCCATAAATCCGTAAGATATCATAGGCCGACCGTAGGTAAACATAGAAAGAACAATACTGTAATAGTAAAACTCGAGCGTCACGACATTGCGAAGTGTCTGCTC
>NW_022721454.1:208193-217271 GCF_011630105.1 Anneissia japonica | reverse complement strand
GTCCAGCCGGATTATCCCCACTGCCACTTCCATCAATTAACAGAGGATATAATACCACAGCCCTTTTACTTAATTCGATGTTGAGTTATAAAACTTGAGACACTTAGCATCTGATGGAGAAGCACAAAGCCTGTAAACCAAACCTAGTGCATTTCGATATTAATTGTACCGAAATATACTTATGATAATGAAGAGTTAAATACAGTATAATCCTTCCTGTATTCTTTTGCATTGACCCTTAAATTGACTGGTAATTAATATTGTAAATTAATTGTTAATTAGTGAAAACTATTTTTTGTCCTGAAGCAGTTAATAATATATATAGTAAAACACTAAAAGATCAAAAAATAAAGTTTGAAATCTGAAATCACTGTGGTTTAGATCGTTTTGTACCATGACAGTTACAATGTATTTTAATCCAAATACATGCAACTAAATCGTTTTTTCATTACCTGCAATGTAGCCTCTTTATTTTTACAAATTAAACAGAATGATTAATTTATTGAAAAATAAATTTGATAGCTATGGAGATCAGAACAATCCACTGTAACTTAGAAATAATACAAGAAAAAAAATTGGCACTAAAGGGTGAAATATGTGTTGATTAAGTTAAGATTAAAATATAAATGTATTGCAAAACAAATGGATGTCATGAAATTAAATAAATTAGGCCTCTTTGTTGACCAACATACTGTACAATGTAACAATAACCTTTCTCATTAAACAACAATTTATTACTTAGCTTCTCATCAAATGTTAATTAACAAAAACAAATTATTCATTGTTTTTAAATCTCGGAAATACAGCTTATGCAAAGGATGTGAATAATTGTCCATAGATACGATGATATTCACCCATTCGTACGTAGCAAATTGAGGTTCCTAAATCTTAGCCAGTTTGAAAAAAATAAATATTTATATTATTATTAATGTTATATTAACTACAACAATTACATTACTGTATGTTAAATCTAATACGTAGGCCTATTTCCAATCGATGTCTGCCAACCCGACGTGAATAGGGCCTATTGTGCTCTCTAGGCTAGGCCTAAACCTGAACGTGCTGAACCCGGCGAGAAAACATGAGTTTGGCTGTATCATATCGATATAGGCCTATAGATAATAATACTGTATTTATTAACCGGCGTGAAGTTGGTTACTTTCTATGTGGCACACTTCTGTGAAGGTGCGTATACTATAAATATTACCTCCATACATGGTTGGACGAATTGCGATTAGGGGCCTAGCACTCGTCGCGGTGCAGAAGCTGAGCTGACCTGAATTCTCCTTATAGCTGGGCCGAGGTGAAGCATTATTAGCATTTTAAATTTATGCCGCCGTAATTAGCCAATCGGAAATCAAAGTTGTTTAATACATCACCCACCACGAAATCGTGGTGGCTGCAATCGAAATCCTCACTGTTTGCCCAGTCCCTAATCCAAGAAAAAGTATACTATGAAAGCAAATAGGTAATATGGAACGCCATTGGTGTCAAAATAGATTTAAAGACAAAGATTAGGGACTGGAACCCAGTCTAATGTGCAACCACTGTGCAGTGTATACTAAGAAGTTCAAATGGGAAACTAATTTTCCGTACCATATGACATACTACGATGTTCAATTATCATCAATCAATGTATTTGAATCGATATTAGGCCTACAGGAAAATAGTTTGTTAATAAAACATTGATAAACATTGTTCATTTTGTAGGATGCTTGAATACCATACAAAATTAAGGAATATCATATGAGTGAGTACTGTATGTGTGTAAACTTGTCTCTTTCTTATCTGTGCCTGGGATAGCAAGCTAAGTCCTGCCAGGCTTATGGCGCCTTAGCCTGCCTAGGCCTAGATACTGTAGCCTACACAGTGGCTGTAGGCCTATTTAACCTGGGCCTAAACTCACGATACGATATTTTCAGCTATTGTATGATATTCCTCTCATGAATTAAATTTAGGCTTTTTGAGATTCGCGAAAGTTTAATGTCACGAAAACGGCCGAAATTATCAATTCGCGAAAGTTTCTGGTTTACAGTATTAGGCTAGGTAGGCCTATGTATGAAGAATATGTAAAAATATCAACTTTTTTAGAGCTCAGTAATTGATTCTGAAAAACTGTTACAGGGGTTTATTTATGAATTTGAGTAGCAGGAGAAATTTGAAAGTAACAGGAGAGAAAATCCTAATAGGCCGGTATAGGGGGCCGCCCAGGCCCCCATCGGGGGTCCAGGGGCAGAGCCCTGGTCGGGGGTTAAGGGGGCGAAGCCCCCTTGCGCTCCAGGGATGTAGAGTTTTTTAAGCCCATTTGATGGCATTTCTTTACATCATTGTTTTTTTTTTTTAAACAGTTTTCAGAATCAACTAGTTGTTAAAAAAAATTTATATTTTTACATATTCCTTATAGATAAAGTTTTGGTGAATGATTGTGCTTTTTTTTTCTGCTTTGCTTTTTATGTTAAACCTTGTTTGTTTCTGTCCTAGTACTAGCTGGAGAGTCTTGTGAATGAATTGTGAATTTGTTTGCTTTTTGACAATCTGCCAGAATAGTGATAGGGTTTTTTTGTGTTGCTTGTTACAATCTGGAAAATAAATAAATGAAACGAAATGAAAAGAATACTGTACAACACCATACGGTATAAGGAAACATAAGAAAGATAACAGTAAGCATGATAAGGAACATAAGAAAGGAAAGGAATTAAATGAATTTGGAATCATAAGAAGGTAAATAGAAAGAAAGATAAGAAATATAAGAAAGTTATAGGAAAGGAAAGATAAACTAAAAATGAAAAGGAAACATGAGAAGAGAAAAGAAAGGAAAGATAGACAGATTGACATGGAAACATTAGAAAGGAAAAGAAAAGAAATGATAAGAAATATAAGAATGAAATATGAAAGACAGATATGAATTATAAGAAAATGAAAGGAAAGATAAGGAATCTAAGAAAGGAATGTGAAAGATAAGATATGGAAACAAGAAAGGACAAGGAAAGTAAAGATCAGGAACATTGGAAGGGAAAGGAAGAAAGACAAGAAGCAAAAGGGAAAGAAAAATGAAAGGATTTGGGATGAATAGGAAAGTAACAGGCCTTGAAATGATTCCAATTATCAAAGCATTGTAATAATAACATTTATTGATAGTCATTAAACCAATCATTTGAACTTAATTTTTTCTTCTCTGTTGTTGTTAAGCGCCTTGAGGTTGTGTCAACGTGAGGTGCTATATAAAATCCAGAATTATTATTATAAAAGATGTACAGTATTCAATCAGACTCATCAGCAGAAGTGTTATTAACTGACAAATCTAAATTCAGTGATGCCATAGCAGTAGACAGTATACCAACAATGATCCTTGGGCATAGCCTTTATTATGGATCGTTAATAACCAAAATAGTCTGTGAGATGGGGAAATCCCTTTTTTAGTTTTACGTTGCGGGTATTTTTTTTTTTTTTTAATCCACCCGGGCGATCGACCGGAAACAAACACTTTTTTTAATTTTGGCCTTATGTATTAGTGTCCCCCCCTCCCCCAATCCCAATCAACAGTCCAGGTTTTAAACAAGAAACTCAGTTGATTTTTTACAAATACTCCCAGGTAAAAAAGATCTTGTCTTTGATTTATTCATACAGTGAAAATTCGCCTTTTAAATCCCCTTCCCTATAAAAGATGAAGACATTTTTATGAATAGAGAATTCCTCAAATACCTTTTAAATATATATTGACCAGGGGTGTGACTAGAGAGGACATGGGAAAGCCCAACAACACATCAAGTGGTCATCTATAAGCCTCTGGCCAATAACAATATAAAATACAATAAATGTATAATAGGACGGTACTATGTACAGGGGTTTATTTATGAATTTGAGTAGCAGGAGAAATTTGAAAGTAACAGGAGAGTAAATCCAGGGTTTTAGAGTTTTTTAAGCCCATTTGATGGCATTTCTTTACATCACTGTATTTTTTTTAACAGTTTTCAGAATCAACTAGCTGTTAAAAAAATTGATATTTTTACATATTCCTCATAGATAAATTTTTGGTGAATGTTGTTTGTTTGTTTCTGTCCTAGTACTAGTTGGAGAGTCTTTGTACAGTGAATTTGTTTGCTTTTTGACAATCTGTCAGAATAGTGATAGGTTTTTTTTGTGTTGCTTGTTACAATCTGGAAAATAAATAAATGAAACGAAATGAAAAGAATACTGTACAACACCATACTGTATAAGGAAACATAAGAAAGATAACGGTAAGCATGATAAGGAACATAAGAAAGGAAAGGAAAGAAATGAATTTGGAATCATAAGAAGGTAAATAGAAAGAAAGATAAGAAATATAAGAAAGAAGTTATAGGAAAGGAAAGATAAACTAAAAATGAAAAGGAAACATGAGAAGAGAAAAGAAAGGAAAGATAGACATGGAAACATTAGAAAGGAAAAGAAAAGAAATGATAATATAAGAATGAAATATGAAAGACAGATATGAATTATAAGAAAATGAAAGGAAAGATAAGGAATCTAAGAAAGGAATGTGAAAGATAAGATAAGGAAACAAGAAAGGACAAGAAAAGTAAAGATCAGGAACATTGGAAGGGAAAGGAAGAAAGACAAGAAGCAAAAGGGAAAGAAAAATGAAAGGATTTGGGATGAATAAGAAAGTAACAGGCCTTGAAATTTGATTTCAATTACCAAAGCATTGTAATAATAACATTTATTGATAGTCATCAAACCAATCATTTGAACTTAATTTTTTCTTCTCTGTTGTTGTTAAGCGTCTGAGGTTGTGTCAACGTGAGGTGCTATATAAAATCCAGAATTATTATTATAAAAGATGTACAGTATTCAATCAGACTCATCAGCAGAAATGTTATCATCTGACAAATCTAAATTCAGTGATGCCATAGCAGTTGCAAGCTCCACTTTTGACTGCTGCTCTTTGTCTACAGTTTGCTCTACAGCACTACAAACTACTGCTTCTCTCTTCAATTTACGCCTTGGCTTTGCTTTCATCCAACTTGCCACTGCCAATTCAAAGATTTTGTCACACTCTGCTGTAAATTGAGGAGGTCCATTTATAGCGATACTGAGTAGAGCATTAAGCAAGTCATTTTTCAATCTGCTTCTGAGTCTCGTTTTAATTAGCCTTACTTGACTTACTCCCCTTTCTGGCCACGCATTGGAAATTGGAAGAGCAAGAATAACTTCAACCAGTGAAACCATTTGTGGAAAAAATTGAATGCTGCATAATTGTAGTATTCGCAGCATGCACCACTCTGTAATCTGCCCTGCACTGGACAAATGGGCTGGTACAAGTGTCTTCCATTCCAACAGATTGTACTTTAATTTACTCCACTCTACCACCATTTCCTGCTTCTTATCTTCATTCTACAAACAAGAATATATAATATCATTTACAAAGGTAAGTCAGTACATAGATTTATTAATTACAGTCAGCAAATTATTTACTATAGATAAAAAAACAAATCATATATTTATACTGTACTCTAATTAGTAATATTACCTGAGGAAAGAGGAAGTCAGATATGCTTTTCATCGCAGCTACACCATAATCATTAAATGCAGCATTACCTCTTCCTGGAACAAGAGTAGGGTTGAATATCCCAAAATTTGATATTACTGGTAAGGCTGCACCCAAGCGGCTATCAATATTTGTGTTGAGTGCCTCAACATATTTGGCCAGGAGGTCTTTTAACTGGTCCAACTGTTCCGCACTGCACTCAAGCTGGAGGATGGACAGACGTCCAGTTGGTTTTAAAACATCCATCAGAGTGGTCAGTGGCTCCTCAGATATTACAATTTGCCTCAGACTGTCCTGAACATAATGTACAGTGGGTGAAATAAGCGAGAAATTAATATCACCCCTTTGAAACACTCTGCTTAATTCTGCCAATTTTGGCAAGACTGCATGAAGAATGTAGATGGTCCCAATGAATTTGATCTTCTTCATTTTCTTTAACAAGCCAAATGATGTTGGATCTGCTTGTAACTCTCTTAAGGTTTGGAGAATAGCTAATATTTCCTCGTATACCGCTGTTACTGCATTATCAAATGACAGCCATCTTGTCTTGCATGCTTTCTTTAGTTTTTTGCATATGATGTTCTTATTGGACTCACCAAGGACAATGTTCTTGATGCTTTGTTGGCATTTTAGGTAAGCTGCCATCTTCTTGGGTGAGTATTCAAACAGTTTCCACAATTGGGTAACAATTAGTTGTACCTCATCAATATATTTTAGAGCAACATTTGAGTCTGTGCAAGCAAGAGATAGCCTATGGCAGATGCAGTGAACAGTAATAATGGATGGATTTACTGCTTTTAATTTGGCAGCCAGTCCATTGTTTTTGCCAACCATAACAGCAGCACCATCAGTTACCAAGCCTTTTAGTTTACCAAGAGGCAACTGGAATTCTTCGATGTTCCTAATTAGAACATTGTATATCATTTCAGCATCAGCTGATGTAGACTCCTTCAACAAATCATCAATAAATACAAATTTGGTTTCAACTTGAGATGTTTCAAAATTGAAGTACTGGATAAATGTTATCATTTGTTCCATGACAGCTATATCTGTTAAGGCATCAATTAAAAGCCCAAAGAAATTTGTATTTTTAACTTTTTGAATGATTTGGTTTTGAATAGTTTCGCCTAGAGTCACAATCATTTCACGGATTGATGTAGATGACCTGTGGTGGAAATACTTGATGTCATGAGCACCTAACTTCTCAACCAGTTGAAGTAGACACCCTGCTTTGGAATTCGCAATCTGTTCTTTAGCCAAGAAATAAAATGCTGTAAAAGCTTTATGCAAGACTTCTACTTTGACCTACAAAATAGATAAACATTTGAGCTGATTGATAAATGTTTAATTAATGCTTAAGTTAATCAAATTATGATATAATCTGAATTGGAATGATTGAATGGTTTGTATTAATTTTATGACATGAATAAATGCAAATCATAATCAAGCTTGGATTGTAAAAACAGTTAGAAGTGTCTAAATTATGGAATATTATATTTTAAAAATTTACCTTTCTAAATTTCTATATTAAATTACATTATTAATATTTATAGCTATAATTAGATATAAATATTTACTAATATTTTATTTGTAAATACCTGTTCCTTTTTATCCAATTCTTTCTGAAAAAATGACACCCGATTCAACAATTCAGCTTCAACAGAATCATTGTGCTTTTGACTGCAAGTATGATCTGAGCATGTGCTGTTTTTGAAACGGGTTGATGGAGTAGTGGAGAATGTTTCCCTCTTATTCTGCTCATTTCTGGCATGGTTTTCTTGCATATCAAACAATACATTCCAACACCTTCTACATAAACTAACCACCATTGTTTTGTCTTTTCACAGTATCCATGATTTTTGTCAAATATCCACCGATGTTGAAACCTACGTGTTATGAAATAAACACAAACCAACCTACATAATATTATGTTAATTATTAAGTATTATTTAATAATTCTTAAAAATATAGTATGCACATGATTGGAATACTTATATTACTGTATATTAGTGATATATTTTTATATCTTAATTGTTATATTTTGTTCAAAACACATTGACAAAAAATACATCGTCTACCCTATAAAACTGAAATGTACCTGTCTTTTCTTTTGCTTTGAGACTCTTGGTCTTTTTCAGACAAAGCTGTACAGCCTGCCTTTGTGCACACCAGGTAATGGTGTATTTCATGCCAGGAAATATTTCCTGTATGGCACTGTGCTCATTGGGGTCAGACATTGAAGAACTCGAGTCTTCGTTTTCTTCTTCACTCTGTGCATTGGAATCGGTTTCAGGCATCTCCGTGTCTGATTCATCAACGGTGGGATTGTAAATTTCATTTTCGGTATCTAAATTTTGAAAACATAATAACTAAATATAATTAAAAGCTGGAGAAAATTTCGAATCCCAACTCTAGGGCCGCCTAGCCTAGGCCTAGGTCTAGTCTCAGAATTTCGAGTTTTCTAAGAAATACGAAAATTGTTTGCGAAAGTGAAGGCTAGGGCTACGAAACATTAAAAAAAAAAGAAAATAAATGATACTGTACCTTGTTTTGCACGCTTGGCTGCTGAACTAGGCCTAGGTTGGAAAAACCTCAAAATGGATGAAGGTGGTGGGCGATCTGTCATGATGAATTAATAATAAATATTCGCGCGAGTATTACGCGATCGCGACTCAAAACAAACTCATTCGCACTACCCTGAAAACATCTAAGGAGAACAAAAATAGTTCTAAAATTTACGCAGATATAAAAAAAGAATGGATATCACACTAGAAAAAATACTGATTTTGTATAGGTGCAAGAAAATCATGTCTCATGTAATGTGAATTTAGACGATTTTGGTTTGCTTTGCGTCCGTTTTAATCATTGTACCATCTATGATACTCTGAATTTAAGTTCGTTCGGCTTGCTACCGCCTCCTCCGAGGGTAAACGAATTTGAGTCAGTGTTGTTTTCTTTTTTTTTATTATTATTAATCATTTCCGAAATATTTATTTCATCACAAAGAGGGTTAGTAAAAGAATCAAACATTCTGATGATACTGTGATGTTAGAAACAGTTGAGCATTTAATAATTATCGTGTTTAACATAGAAAAATAAAAGGAAAATAAAAGGTTCATAGTAAGTCATCACAAATTAATATTCAAATTCTCCGTGGTGAGAAAATCCGGAAGCCCAATGTTTGGAATGAATGTTTGGGCGATGTATTGTATGTCGTCATCACCAGAGCACGTTGTGGAGGCAGGAAAAATTGCTCTTATCTTATTGGCTAACATGTGATTTGGAGGCGTGGCTTCACCCGGACGCGACTGCCGAACCTTGAACTTTAACATTATTTACGCCGCGAGTTCACGAAACATGGAGTCCGAAAGTTGGTAGAAATTTTAACGGACTTTCAACAGAAAAGAACATTGAAATGAGTGCATAATATTGTCTTATATTTTCAAATTAACTTCAGCTCAGCTAACGGTTAGCAGGCTAACTAGACCAGGCTATAATTGAGATAGGTGCCACTTGGAGAGGTAGAAATTCTCATATGGTTTTTCTAGACC
>NW_022721454.1:205430-207348 GCF_011630105.1 Anneissia japonica | reverse complement strand
GAATTAATAATAAATATTCGCGCGAGTATTACGCGATCGCGACTCAAAACAAACTCATTCGCACTACCCTGAAAACATCTAAGGAGAGCAAAAATAGTTCTAAAATTTACGCAGATATAAAAAAACAATGGATATCACACTAGAAAAAATACTGATTTTGTATAGGTGCAAGAAAATCATGTCTCATGTAATGTGAATTTAGACGATTTTGGTTTGCTTTGCGTCCGTTTTAATCATTGTACCATCTATGATACTCTGAATTTAAGTTCGTTCGGCTTGCTACCGCCTCCTCCGAGGGTAAACAAATTTGAGTCAGTGTTGTTTTCTTTTTTTTTTTATTATTATTAATCATTTCCGAAATATTTATTTCATCACAAAGAGGGCTAGTTAAAGAATCAAACATTCTGATGATACTGTGATGTTAAAAACGGTTGAGCATTTAATAATTATCGTGTTTAACATAGAAAAATAAAAGGAAAATAAAAGGTTCGTAATAAGTCATCACAAATTAATTTTCAAATTCTCTGTGGTGAGAAAACCCGGAAGCCCAATGTTTGGAAGGAAAGTTTGGGCGATGTATTGTATGTCGTCATCACCAGAGCACGTTGTGGAGGCAGGAAAAATTGCTCTTATCTTATTGGCTAACATGTGATTTGGAGGCGTGGCTTCACCCGGACGCGACTGCCGAACCTTGAACTTTAACATTATTTATGCCGCGAGTTCACGAAACATGGAGTCCGAAAGTTGGTAGAAATTTTAACGGACTTTCAACAGAAAAGAACATTGAAATGAGTGCATAATATTGTCTTATATTTACAAATTAACTTCAGCTCAGCTAACCGTTCGCAGGCTAACCGTTAGCAGCCGGGTGAGAACATAGCCAACAAGCTTTATGGAGACAGCATTTGATTGACAGATCAAGTATTCTAAATAATCTGTCAATCTGTTCAATCAAAATTATTCTTGATATCTAAAACAGTTTGAACATCAGCCCTCTTACCCTCATTCTCCCCTTGGTGCCAACAATATCAGCCTCATTTGGAAGGGTGCAAGTACCTGTACAGGTGAGAACAGCTATGCCATTATCAGGAAATAATAGTGTTGTTGAACTAGTCTCATCCACTCCTAAAAAATATAATTAAAACATCAACATTCCAACTATGTTAATGCATTTTATATCAAATCAGAAGTTTGAACATTTCTGACCAGCTCTGACAAAACCAGATGCAATGTTTAATTTTGCACAAGCACCTAAAACATTTGAGAATCAGAATTTTTAAACATTTTCAGGGTTTTACATTTTATGAAAAGAGAGAAATAGTAAAAAATGCAACTGCAAAATACCACTCATTAAATTTAACTGAAAAATAAAAAAATAAAATTATTTATAAAAAACAAATCCTGATAATAAACTAGTGTACTGATTTTGGAATCTTTAGAAGCTGCTTTCTCAAAACCTGCACAGCTGAAATCCAATGATTTAAATATTCATAACTTTGCTCAACCAATTTCCATCAAATAAACAGTTTTAAAAAAGAATTCATGTAAAATACATAAATACCAAGAACTCAATGTTGAATTTTTCCTACAAATGGCTAGTTTTGCCAGAGAGGGTCACATTTATTTTCAGGATTGTGAAAATTATACAGTAGGTTTAGAAATCCAAAATAGATAAAATTGTGAAATATTAATTAATTGATCTTCTTTAAACTGGGTAACATTAACAAGTACAGTGGAAATTTACTGTTTGCCAACAGAGCCCTGTTCAGCCTTTGCTTTATAAACTAGGTCTAATAATGAGGCGTAAGGAAGTAAGCTGTCTCTTATACACATCTTCTTCTGTATGCAAAGCATGCTTTAACGAATAACAACCAAGACATAGCAATAATCCGTTCTTTTTCTCGAGAAATCGGTATTA
>NW_022721454.1:198289-203797 GCF_011630105.1 Anneissia japonica | reverse complement strand
AAGTGTCCCTTTATTTTTCATTTTGATGACGTCATCATCTGTCTCTTATACACATCTAGATGTGTATAAGAGACAGGTTACGCACAATCGCTGTCAACAAACATTTGGCTTGGTTTGGAATAGTCATGGTAAGCTTTTCAACGCGCTCAGTCATGCGTGACATCATCTACGCACAATTTTGCGTTTTTACATTATCGATTTTATCAGCCTAACCAATTGCCATTTCGAAATCGTATTAAGTGAGCATTAACTTCGGGCTAATGTTGAATGTGCTGTACCTTAATTTTACGTGTGCACTTCATTACGCGCAAATACGCGTGCGATAAAATTTTTAAAATGCTCAAAATCACTTTTTGACTAACTGGACATTCAGACTGTGTTCTCGGTGCATGTTCTCGGCACACATCATTTTTTGTAGACTGAATGTGTGCTAATAGAATTTATGTCGAGCACAGAATGTTCTAGCTAGAACCCAGTTGAACCACGTTCTCGGAACAAAATGTTTTCGAACTACAACTCTGGAATGAAGTCTGAACGTGTGCCGAACATAAAATGTTATAACTGGGCGGGCTTCAGTGACGTGACCTGACCTGCTTTGACATTCTTCCGAGGCGCAATGTACACATGTTAGGGCAAATATAAAAATTAATTAGATTATCACTCCCGCAAGCGTAAAAAAAAGTTTGGGAAGAAGGGAGATAGAAGCACAAAATACCAAAGGATCTGGGAATAAGCAACTTTTCCAAAAGGTATCCGACAATCTTGGGATTTCCACGAAGACCCTGGGATCGTATAAGAGACAAATGTAATAAAATGGAAATAAAGTTAGGCCTACAGTGACTCTGAGCTCCTCTCAAAATGTTACACATGCATAAATGCCAAGAACATGGTTTTATAATCTGAATGATCGTATTTCAAAAACTTTTTCGTTCGGTGTGGTATGTGAACATGTGCCGAGAACTTAATGTTACGAAAACATTTTATGCCGAGTACATAATCTGAATGCGCCCTAAATTACAGCATGTTTCTGGCCATTTTGAGCATTTCGAAATTTTTTTGAAATTTTCCACTACTCGCACTAGACATTATGTTTTTTCACATAGTTTGGGTTCCTGACAATGTTTTCACAAATTTCCATTCTTTTTGGTCATCTTATGGTCAATAGCAATGCTGTACGTGCGCATCAAATATAGGTATCTTTGCGCGGATTTGTGCTGATATACAGTGAAAATATGCTAAAATCAAGCCTATTTCTAATCAGTTGTAGCTCCTTAGGATGAAAGGTGACCCCCAATTTTTATTACATATTCTGGAAGCACATAAGTTGTAAATATGATTTTATAGATCATAATGGCTGATCGGACATTGTAACGTCGTCATATTGGCATCTGCATTCAAAGAAAGTGAATTATAGCTATGACGTCATTTTTAAAAATACGCATTTGAGCGTATCTCGCTTATCCTTGATCGATCGTCTTCCAACTTATGTTATATTGAGACAATTCTCTTTCATATATTTGACATCTTTATACATTTTGATGACGTCATCATGGTCAAAAAATTGTTTTTTTCTGACCCCTCCACATCTTTCTTTCCTCAAAATGTTGATGAGCCCATATCATCTTAACCATTCGTCATTTCTGAATCAGATTAAGTGAGCATAATCTTCAGGTCAAGGTTGAATGTCAGGTACCTTAATTTTCCGTTCGTGCGACTTAACGTGCGCGTACACGTGCGTCAACTATTATGTATACTTAAAATTATGCCTACTTTTAATCAGTTATAGCTCCTAAGGATGAAAGGTAACCCCTAATTTTTATTACATATTCTGAAAGCACATGAATTGTAGATATGATTTTATAGATCATTATGGCTGATCGGACATTGTGACGTCATCATATTGTTATCTGAATTCAAAAAAACTGAAATTTTATTAATGACTTTGAGTATGTTATAGCTGAGACAATTCTCTTTCATAAGTGTCCCTTTATTTTTCATTTTGATGACGTCATCATGGTAAAAAAGAATGCTTTTTTGGAGCCTTTTCATCTTTCTTTCTTAAAAGATGTAAATAATTATAAAATTGAGGGCGGCAGACTATTTCGACGCTATCAGACCGATAGTTCGTATACTGTAAAGGAAAAATTCGTGTTGCATTACCAAAAAATTATACAGTAGGTTTAGAAATCCAAAATAGATAAAATTGTGAAATATTAATTAATTGATCTTCTTTAAACTGGGTAACATTAACAAGTACAGTGGAAATTTACTGTTTGCCAACAGAGCCCTGTTCAGCCTTTGCTTTATAAACTAGGTCTAATAATGAGGCGTAAGGAAGTAAGTTGTTAGTAGTGAGAAAAAAATCCTACACGATTGACAGGAATTGAACCAAAGACCCTGGTTTTGGAAAGCAAGCCAAGACATTAAACTTCAAAACCTGTTGAAGAAAGGGTTTCAATACATTTGAATTGGCTGAAAAGTCAAGACTATAAATCAAATCAGTATTTAATCTGCTCCATACCATTCTCTGTCAGGAATCCTTTAGATGCCACTGAAAGGGGCATCTGGCCACCAAACACCATTAGAGCAAGCTGAACAGTGTATATACCAAGATCTAACAAAGCACCACCTCCAAGATCTGGGGAGAGACAAAATGTGTTTTTATATATAAAATACACAATATGGTACACCTATAGGGAGTGACACTTTCATTATAATATGAATGTGTGTAAAAATATGTCTTTGAGGTAAAAAAAAAAAAAAAAACCACCTCAAAAACCATATATTCACACATGGTGTACAAAAGGTTTTATGATTTTGTTACTGATACTTGCCATGCAAACCTTCAAGAAATATAGTATTGCAGCTCACTATCTCATCTCACAAACCTGTTTGGTGATGTATTTTTTATTGTCTTTATTGCGGGATTTGGAATTTCAATTAGTTAAAAAAACGCCAAGGTTAACCCATAAATGCTAAAAGACACTTTCTATCGGAGCGAGTTGAGCACTACACGGACACAATAGAGACCAACCACACTTAATACTTACATCAGCTCAGGGCGGGGAGGCCCATTCCTGCCACTGAAGCCCATTCCTGCCAGCCAAATGAAGCTGAAGAACCACCCCACTATATGCAGCATATGCTACCATCTACCACTTTTCATTTATGAAGATGTTAAGACAACAGCTATTACCTTTTTTTGCTAACCTCTCATTAGTTATCAAAGGATATCCAAACGACACCATTACACATTTGATATCACCAATTCTTCCAGAAGAAATAACTTCTCGTACTTTAGCATACACCGGAAAGAATCTGCTCCACACTCCCTGAAAAACATTTTTGGAGGCTAACATAATTATCAGGGGATACCCATTCATAATAAAATATGATAAACTAATAAATGTCATGTTTCAGCAAAACACAAGACAAATGAGAGAGACATAGTTTCGTTATCCAATATAACATAATTTCATAAAATTTCACAAACCATGCAATACGGTAATATTTCACTATTAAATATTTTGACCTTTTGCACATGAACCCAAGGCCACTTTTTGTTTACACTATGTACTGTGCCAGTGATTTTTCGATGGGGATCCAAAGTCCCCGACAGAGTCTACCCCTACTGTAACATTGCATGGCATAATAGATTATAAAATAAAATCGATAGGGCTAGCATAGTGGCGGCTCTAGGATAAGATGTCCAATTGGGGGGGAAGGCCCTAATTATTTATGGGTGTAACTATAGTGCACAGCGTTATCTGAAGGCCAAAGGCCCGAGCTGGGGGTGGGTATGGGAGGGGATGGGGGAAGTCCCCTCCTCCCAAAACGAGATTTTTTTTCGAAAATTAGGACTTCCAGATGGACTTCAATGGTCGATTCACCATTGTTATGTTCTGCTTGACAGATGAAGCGATTGCTGAGACAGATTTGGCTTGGCGTAGGCAGTACAGTATTGGAATAGGAAAAGTTGGCCTTTTTTGGTGATCCGCTACACTAGCAGATCACCTCTTGTTATTGTCAGGAGCATCATCATCATCTTTTTTTTCTTATTCTTTCTTTCTCCCCTTTTCTGTTTGCATGATATCTCAAAAAATGCCACGAGTTACGCACAATCGCTGTCAACAAACATTTGGCTTGGTTTGGAATAGTCATGGTAAGCTTTTCAACGCGCTCAGTCATGCGTGACATCATCTACGCACAATTTTGCGTTTTTACATTATCGATTTTATCAGCCTAACCAATTGCCATTTCGAAATCGTATTAAGTGAGCATTAACTTCGGGCTAATGTTGAATGTGCTGTACCTTAATTTTACGTGTGCACTTCATTACGCGCAAATACGCGTGCGATAAAAATTTTAAAATGCTCAAAATCACTTTTTGACTAACTGGGCATTCAGACTGTGTTCTCGGTGCATGTTCTCGGCACACATCATTTTTTGTAGACTGAATGTGTGCTAATAGAATTTATGTCGAGCACAGAATGTTCTAGCTAGAACCCAGTTGAACCACGTTCTCGGAACAAAATGTTTTCGAAATACAACTCTGGAATGAAGTCTGAACGTGTGCCGAACATAAATTGTTATAACTGGGCGGGCTTCAGTGACGTGACCTGACCTGCTTTGACATTCTTCCGAGGCGCAATGTACACATGTCAGGGCAAATATAAAAATTTATTAGATTATCACTCCCGCAAGCGTAAAAAAAGTTTGGGAAGAAGGGAGATAGAAGCACAAAATACCAAAGGATCTGGGAATAAGCAACTTTTCCAAAAGGTATCCGACAATCTTGGGATTTCCACGAAGACCCTGGGATCGTATAAGAGACAAATTTAATAAAATGGAAATAAAGTTAGGCCTACAGTGACTCTGAGCTCCTCTCAAAATGTTACACATGCATAAATGCTAAGAACATGGTTTTATAATCTGAATGATCGTATTTCAAAAACTTTTTCGTTCGGTGTGGTATGTGAACATGTGCCGAGAACTTAATGGTACGAAAACATTTTATGCCGAGTATATAATCTGAATGCGCCCTAAATTAGAGCATGTTTCTGGCCATTTTGAGCATTTCGAAATTTTTTGAAATTTTCCACTACTCGCACTAGACATTATGTTTTTTCACATAGTTTGGGTTCCTGACAATGTTTTCACAAATTTCCATTCTTTTTGGTCATCTTATGGCCAATAGCAATGCCGTACGTGCGCATCAAATATAGGTATCTTTGCGCGGATTTGTGCCGATATACAGTGAAAATATGCTAAAATCAAGCCTATTTCTAATCAGTTGTAGCTCCTTAGGATGAAAGGTGACCCCCAATTTTTATTACATATTCTGGAAGCACATAAGTTGTAAATATGATTTTATAGATCATAATGGCTGATCGGACATTGTAACGTCGTCATATTGGCATCTGAATTCAAAGAAAGTGAATTATAGCTATGACGTCATTTTTAAAAATACGCATTTGAGCGTATCTCGCTTATCCTTGATCGATCATC
>NW_022721454.1:197639-198203 GCF_011630105.1 Anneissia japonica | reverse complement strand
ATTAAGTGAGCATAATCTTCAGGTCAAGGTTGAATGTCAGGTACCTTAATTTTCCGTTCGTGCGACTTAACATGCGCGTACGCGTGCGTCAACTATTATGTATACTTAAAATTATGCCTACGTTTAATCAGTTATAGCTCCTAAGGATGAAAGGTAACCCCTAATTTTTATTACATATTCTGAAAGCACATGAATTGTAGATATGATTTTATAGATCATTATGGCTGATCGGACATTGTGACGTCATCATATTGTTATCTGAATTCAAAAAAACTGATTTTTTATTAATGACGTCATTATAACTTATTTGAACGTATCTTGCTTATTCTTGATCGATTGTCTTCCACCTGTGAGTATGTTATAGCTGAGAAAATTCTCTTTCATAAGTGTCCCTTTATTTTTCATTTTGATGACGTCATCATGGTAAAAAAGAATGCTTTTTTGGAGCCTTTTTATCTTTCTTTCTTAAAAGATGTAAATAATTATAAAATTGAGGGCGGCAGACTATTTCGACGCTATCAGACCGATAGTTCGTATACTGTAAAGGAAAAATTCGTGTTGCAT
>NW_022721454.1:189981-197603 GCF_011630105.1 Anneissia japonica | reverse complement strand
CCAACAGGGGGTTTTAAATTAAACTTGACAAGGTTTAAATTCATGTGCCATTACCGTCCTCGGGCATATCGTATAAGGTATTCGTACTTGTGGGTTAAAATTTTAAAATTTTTAAATATCACTTTTCAGATAATATAAAGCACGTTTCAGGTCATTTTCAGTATACCAAATCTTTCCATAATTTATGCGCTGTACGCTCATTTCAGAGGCCCCCCTTTTGGGAGGTAAAAAAAGGGAAAAAAAGGAAAAATAAAAAGAAAAAAAAAAGAAAAAGAAAAAAAATGATAGCCCACAACGCCACAAATGTTATTTTCGGGCGTCTAGAACACAAAGGACATTGTTGTCTCGATCGGCCAAATTTCGCCCTCCCCCCCTTTTTGGACATCTCTGGATCCGCCCCTGCATTTCCACGCCAATAGCACGCACTGAAGCTGGAAATTACGTTTTGGTTACATGTTTTGGGTTTGTGACACTGTATTAGTATTATTACCGTGCGCACGGACGTTAAGACGTATGTGTACACATTCGTAAGTCATCAAAATGCTTAAAATTACTCTTTTTTAAAACTAAATAGAGCATGTTTTAGCATATAATAATTTTCAATCAGCACCGTGCGTGCTTCGTGAGGGTCAAAGTACGGCGGATTGCCAAACTCGTCCTCAGTGACGAGTTCAAATCTATTTCTTTTTGTTCTTAGTCCAACTGCCCGACAAACTTTGGCCACTTGACCAGACCAATGGGGGGGCTTTTATAGAGGTACCGTGCAGCGTTTCAATACCATTTTCTATTCTCTCTTCCCCCTTCCTCCTTAATTTTGTTTCTTCTCACTCATCTTTTAGAAAGCACCACCTTGGGCTTTAGTAAGGGGGTGCTTTCTACTGGGGGAAAAACGTGTTTTTGAATAACCGTTTAAAAACCTGTGTTTTTATTCTCAGCAGAAACAGGCCCATAGACCACAAACACCTTGCTTCAATCTGATCAGTGGCATATGTAGAAGTCTTGAAATGGGATGCTAATGGGGGGGGGGTGCCACGAAGGTGAAGTGGGGCCCCCTGATGATCAGTTGGGGCAGTAATTTGGAAAATAAGGTGATTTTAGGTGACTTTTAACTACTTTACTGTGATTTTTTTTTTACTAACCCACTTTTCCATCCTTAATAATCTACTTGTATTATTTAGAGTTTATTATGTTAACACCTACCCACCCTTAAAATGTCTATCACACACTCTTAATTTTTCTACAGCTACAAACTTGCAAATGTAATTGGCATCCCATACAGTACTCTATTTTTTTATTTTTAGTTTTTTTTTCCAAATTAACATTCAAATGGTGTCCAGGATAATAATAATAATGAATTAAACCATCTCCCCTCTTGTTGGGTTTGTGTGGCTTTGCATAATGAAATATATGAAATAACTCCCCTTTGGTTTTGATATGGCTAAAGGCCTGTTTATACTTCAACGATAACGATAAAACAGCTAAAAAGCAATTGTTCATATAGAAAATAAAAGAAATAAGAGAAGTTTTTACACTAGAACGATTCGATAACGATTTATCGGTTATGAGATAACAACATATTTTGACAAATCAAATCAGATGACGTCATAATCATGGAAAACATTAAAATTGTCATAGTAGCAACGATTTTATCATTTGTCCATGATTATGATGTCATCTGATTTGATTTGTTTAAATATTTTGTTATTGCATACACGATAAATCATTATCGAATCGTCCTAGTTTAAAAACTTCTCTTATTTCTTTTTGTTTTTTATATGAACAATCGCTTTTTAGCTTTTTTTATCGCTATCGTTATCGTTGAAGTGTAAACAGGCCTTAAGAAATGAAATGAAATCATTGTTTCAATCATGTATTTTAGAAAAGAATTTTTTATACCTTGTTCAGCAACTTTTTTATTTTTGAAAAATCATCAAAAGAAAGAGGGGTTCGAAAACAAAATTGAAATAAATTTTGGTAAAAAAACAGACATTATTATTATGAGGCCAAAAATTATTTATATTTGACATCATCATATCGGTAAGATGAGGATTTGTTGAACAAGGTACAAAAAACTATTGCTTAAGTTTCTAGATATGAAGATCACATTATGAAAATGTTATAGCAATTAAGATTGAATATAGATATATAAAGTTATTGAAAGAAATAAAATTCTGGATTCAATTCACTTTATGTTTCCAGGACAAGAAGATTGTGAAGAAAGTTAACATACTAGAAATATGTCAAATTATTTTACATCTACTTTCTTATTTTAGAAAGGAAAAAAAGGAACTCATCTCATCTTGGTAGTTGCTAAACTTAGATGGTTTAGCAAGTATAAGAGTCAGGTTGGTAATCTTAAAAAGATTAGTGCATGGGGACCAGGATTGTGAAGTTCTTTTAGATTTGAACCCAAAAATGTGGCTGAAAGTGTGCATTTCAACACAGAGCACAGAAAGTAAAGAGAGCACAGTCCTGTTTCTAAATACGTAACTCCAATAGTAAAGATGGAAGTCGTCATAATGTGCACCAGCTGTGTTCGGTTGTCTCATGGAAGTGCGCTAAACATAAGATATTACAATGCATTTAATTTGAAGTATAGTTAACATTAATCTAACTATCGCCCTCTGCAAATGAATTGTATCTTGTGGAACATAGATAAAAAAACTATGCTGGGCACTACTTGGTAACTAAAAGTCACAACCAAGTTAGTGTTAGTAATACGGTACTATGTTTTTTTTTATTGTAGTACACAGTTGAAAATTTCAGGTATCAAATTTTTTTAAACATTTTTTATTTACCTGTATATCAAAACTTTAATGACTCATGTAAGAGAATGTGGTAATGCATAGGCAAAAATTCACTTAAAAATTACTCTTTTACATTACACAATACCAACAAAGCCGTCAATAAAAATATAAGAAAATAGTCAAACTCAAAGAAGAGCGCTTTGAAAAATCCACTAACCACTAAAACAGACAATGGTGGTAGACAGTCTATAGCCAAAGGTTACAAGCTTGGAAAAGTCAATTAAAAGTAGTTAAAGAGTGAAGTAAAGTAGAATAAAATAGAAGAATAACCCATAACTCACAGTGTTATTGTGCTGAATTGCATATGGGCATGGACTGCCAGTAAATAGGCAACATAACAAAGTGCTTACAGTAGAGCCTACAAGTTCACATCATTCCACAAAGACAGGGGCTGAAATGAACCATAGCAATGGGTTCTTTAAAGTGCACATGAGCCAGATGTGTACACTGGACGCCCATTTTAAATCTTTATCCATGAAAGCTTGGTTCTACCAACCAAACCCTGGGCGGGCTCGAACCAGTGAAGATATCCGGGAGACATGGCAATTTTGAATAATATATAGGGATTTTGGAAAGAATAGGCATCATTCCTCCCATTTACAAAATCCTAGATGTGATTCTAAAGAGGAAACATCTAAAAAAATATCACTGATTTTATGTGGGAAAAGCAACAAAACCCCAAAGTCCATTCTACAAACCTATAGTTTGGCTGTGTTTTCCTCAAGCCAATTTATACATGGCGTGGCAAATAAAAGAATTGATGTAGAGTTGATGAGGGAAAAGTTATGTAGTGTAAAAATAATGTATGATATCAGAGAACAATGCTGCCAAAATAATGAATGATTACTACTGAAGCCGAATGGAAAAATGTTCACCTGAAACGAACAATGAATGAAATGAGCTATAATGAATGGAGATGCAACTGAAAATGAAAGGAAATTTAATGAATGAAGATGATTTTGAATGAAATCAAGATGGATTGATATTTATTGTACCTCCATCATGAAAAGATTTTTCTCTTTAGCTAGATCAGTTATTTCTTTGACTTCATCTGCATTCAGGCCAAGTGGCTTCTCGCACAAGACGGGTTTACCATGGTTCAGGAAAAGCTTGCACAAGCTTAAGTGTTGGCTATTAATAGAGCCAATATATATGATATCTGTGGAACGGTAAAATAACAAACATTAAAAATTACGATAAGTTAATAAAAAATAGTAACATTGTTTTTAACCTGCTACTGGACATGTTTCTCTTTGATTTTGAATAAAATAGCAAATTACCAAAATGTTAAAATGAGTTGGAAAACATAAGAAATTATATATTCGGGTATGATAAGGTACTACAGATGTAAGTTACTAAATACATTCATTGTAGATGTGTACTGTAGGTAGAGTATTGTACATTGCATAGAACAGCATAGGCACAGTTGTGTAAAATTGTACATCTTCAATTCTGCCTTGCTGTCATCCTACATTTGTTTTATTATTTTTTATTAAAATTAATCAAAATACATAGCCGTCAGAAGCATTTTGCAAGTGGTCCGGTCATCATAGTACTGGTATGTTAAAATGCAGACCTGCTACCCCTCACAGATACAGGGTTTAAAGTTAAATTTAAATGCTTTCAACCTGTAGACCTGCTACTCCTCTCCCTCAAAGGGCAGTGGCAAAAGACTTTAAGATAGCATACCCACCTCAGCTTCACATTGGTTGAGTCTGAGGTGAGAATATTTTGGAAATATGGCATCTCTGGATGCCCGGAAATAGCAGCTGGCAAAAAACTGTAGAGCCTCTACCCTCCCCATCCTGTACATTGGCTACACAAGATTTAAAGTTAGTGGGTACTACAGTTCATACCCACCTCAGTCACACCATGGTTGGGCCTGAAGTCTCCTCTAGATGCCTAAAAAAGCAGCTGGCAATTGTAGAGCTGCTACCCCTCCCTCTCAAGAGGCAGACACGACATTAAGGTTTGTTAGGCTATTGAATTCATACCTAGCTCAGCCCCACCATTGTGGGCCTGATGTTATTTCTAAATATCCAGAAATAGCAGCTGGTAATCTGGAAAGCAGTTACCCATATTCCAACCCCCATGCAGGGGTAGCAAGATTTAAAGTTAATGGAAGTGGTCTAGATACTGTACCATACCTACTTCAGCTCTATAATGGTTGAAAAAATGGCTCCTCTTCAAAGAAATAGCAACAAACATACATTTTAAGAAAATGGATGTCCTTCTCTTAGTGGTTTAAATTTTGATTTCAGGTAATTAGTGCCAGCTTGAACACCCCCCCACCCAACACCTTTGTGTGGTCATGACAATTTGGCCAATGCCACCTCCCCCCCCCCAACAAAAATTTTATAAATAGTTAAATTGTTGTTTCATATTCATACCTACATGAGGAAAGATACAACTCTGTTGTACCATAAAAAATCATTGATGGGAAGTCTTGAAATGTACAGAAGTTGGGTTGAGTTTGTGAGACCAGACCTGTGCACACCCCTCTGATTTAAGTTTCTGTCATTTGCATAAATGAATTTGATAAAATTAACAATAATGGTTCCAAAATAAGAAAACTTTGCCAAAAATGTGAGAGAACAAAAACAACACCTCATCCACAGCCTGGCAAAGGGAATAAACAGTTTTTCTTTTTTGACGTTATGATCAAGTACAGTATGGTTTACCAATGGTAGTTACCAGTGGCGTGTTTAATAAAATTGTTTAGAATTACAGATAGGAAGACTTGAAAATATTATTCAGAAAATTGCAGTAATTTTGAAATTTTGCTGTGTAGTGTAATTGGACAAAGTGTGATGCCTGGACCACACATATGCAGACCTGAGGTCAAATGTGATCTCAAATGGGTTAGGGTTAGAACATTTAGAAGATTTGCCCTTAGTTGCATACTCATGGTCCATAGATCGCACTTGATTCTTCTTATTTATTAGAATAAAATACACTATCCATATTTTACAAATAAATATGTTCTCCTTGAGAATGGTTAATATAAATAATAATGCTCAGTGTGAACTAGAACATTAAAGTTTGTTAAACTTAGTATTATGCTTGTTGCTTGTCATACTGTACATTAAAGTATTTTAATTGCACAGGAATGCATCAAAACCTCAAATTAGTAAAGAAAATTGCTAGGAAAATATGTGTACAGAATCGTAACTACTGCATAATACTTCAAGGTTGTATATGATAGACCAAAGTCAAGTTTTGGCAAAATTTTTGCAGAATTCAGCCCTTATTTTCTGAAATGCACAGACATATTTCCAGGTTTAAGTTTTGAGGAGAGGGTACATTAACTGACTTCTAAACAAGCCATATTTTAAAGTAGTCTAGCCTTCCTTGTCTAATTGACATAGAACATATTGTTTGCCTCTCCAATTTTTAATACTTTATAACACGTTCATGTATACACCTCCCACAGGGTGCTGCTGAGGGCGCTAGGGAAAATTATGCTCATCAAAACCAGGGTAACATTCTTGCATTTATTACTTCATTGTTATACATTGTAAAACCACAGACTTAACAGTTTACAGTTCGGGGAAGATAAACCTAGACGATAACATACAAATAAAGCATGTTTGTTTGTTGTGTTGTTGCCGGCAGTTACACCAAATTGCACGAGTGGAGGCACCCTCTGAACATGTAGTATACCAACCTATGCAAAAAGCAGACGAGAAAACATGCACAGGCAATAAAAAGTACTATCCCATTGCCGGCAACAAGTTTACTAACATTTTCCCACCAATTTGATTTGTAGTTATCAACCTGCACATCCCTCCAGTGGTGGTGCCATCAGGAAGGCTTTGCAAATTCTGAAACTTTGTTAATATTTGACAGAGGACAATGGCCTTGGTATAATATTGTTATATATTAATGCTCTTTCCAATGGTACTGTTGTGGAGTTTGAGCTGTTTGCACAACTGGTAAATTGTGCAAGCAAATCCTTGATAATTGCACATGTTGCAAACTGTGCAATGCTGCATACTGTATTTTTAAAATGCGCTAACAATTTGCAAACTGTTCAGGGGTAGCTTGTGCACATTTTAACTGATTTGCACATTCTGATACAAAATTTTCCTTATTTATTCTTCTGTTTATATTAAGGAAGGTCTTACTGTAACAGAATTGTCGGGTCATGCATGTGTATAAAGTCCAATACGCATGGATTGTGAGGTAGGGGACAGTGAGGTGGAGTGGGAGATGTGAGATGTGAAGGGTATGGGCGAGGGTTTTTTTATGTCTTATTTTCTTAACTTGTGTATTTTTCATATGAATACATTGTTGGTCCAGTTTAAGTAGGTCCTGATGCTTTTTATTTACAATTATTAAGTGCCTATACGCCTTGTGGCTTAATCATCAAAATCTGTGTCAAGTTTCTAATTCAATTAATTAACCAATAATTAGGACAGTATATCGATAGTAACACCTGATCGCTCAACACAATCAACTCTGCTCCGCCATACCACACACACACAGTACCAGTGGACGACTGCAGGTTTCCAGGGTCTGTCATATAATTTCTGCCCAATTGTGACAAATATCCGTCGAAATGCCGTATAAATTAACTGCAATTAGGCCCATGTAAATAATTTTCACACAAACTTACGAATTTCTTAAATAATATATCTTAATTAATATATCTTAACATCTTAAATTTAGTTTATTACTAAATAATTAATACAGTAGATCGATATAAACATTGTGACCTACAATTTATTAATATATTATTTTAATTAATAAATACAAAAATCTGCAACGATTTTTTCAGGTCAGAAATTGGCATCAATAAGTAATTTTTCAATT
>NW_022721454.1:187315-189831 GCF_011630105.1 Anneissia japonica | reverse complement strand
TTTCTGACCTGAAAAATTTGTTGCAGGATTCTTGTACTTATTAATTAAAATATATTAATAAATTTTAGTTATAGGTCACAATGTTTATATCAATCTATTAATTAATTTAGTAATTAACTAATTTAAGATATTAAGATTATATTAATTAAGATATTTTAAAGTTCTTGTGAAAGTTATTTACATAATTACAGTTTATTTATACGGCATTTCGACGGATATTCGTCCCCACATGTGAACCATCCTGAGCTCTGCTTACTAAAAATACGTGGTAATTGTGCGATAGTATTAGCATTTGCATACACAAAAACACTTTGGTTATGTTTTTTTTTTTTTTTTTTTTTTTTTTTTTTTAATAAAAAAAGTAAAATTAATCTGGTACTTTATTATGGCATATATGTTTCTACAAATTATCATTGTTTCTTATGTGGATTAAATTTTCAGGGACATGTTCCCTATTTGCCTACCAGTCTTATTACATTTTGAGTGAAATAAAATTATGAATTATGAATTATACCAATGTCATCTATCGATAAAAACATCAATTCAATTAATTAACAGCAGCTTCTCGCACTGTGGCAGTGTCGATAGAAAACAGCTACTTTTTTGGCACTGCGGCAGTGCCGATAGAAAACACCAGCTTTTTTTCGCACAGCGGCAGTGCCAAATCGGCACTGCGGCAATGCCGATAGCCACTACCATGTAGCCTACTACAACAAGGGAGTGTAACTGTAAGATGGTGCACCGCGAAGACGTTAACTGTCCTAATTAATGGTTTAACTTAATTAGAAACCATAATTGTCGAAAAATAGGTGGGTTATAGGAAAGTATAAATCATAAAGGAATGTATTAATGTTTGAATAAAATTGCGTAGGCCTAAGCTATAGGCTAGGGCTAGCCTAGCGAATTAGGCCAATATCGGCCGCTACCTATAGCGGCCGCCCTCCACAAAGGCCGCCAAAGCGTGTATATGTATGGAACGCCGATGACGCATTCACAATGCAGTACAGTTTAGTTCGGCCGAGATATATTTGTATGGAACACCAAGTAGGCGCAAAGCTATTGCTGCTACAGTCCAATATGTCATGTTTTATTGTTAGGTATTTTTATGTTGCCAAATAATTAATGTCGTTTTAAGGAAATCCGGGCATTATTATGCTGCCATTAGTTTGCCAAAACAACAGTGGATTTTATTAGGTTTTGTGTAAGTCCCGTATCAGTTAATAATTAATTATTTAGATGGCTATTTCGTTTTATCTATTTAAAACAAACGAATGTACTGTACATTATATATGCAATCATATGTTAATAATCGTGTTGTATTATCAGGTATTTTACTGCAAATTAATTAATGTCGTTTTAAGCAATTCAATGGAATTAATACTGCGATGTGTTTGCGAACAAAACATTGGATTTTATTAGGTTTGTGTAAGTTAATAAATGTTTTAAGATTCATAATATATTTCGTTTTATCTATTTTTCGTAATATTATATTAAAGCTTACAGTATTTGATGCTTTACAGTATGTTTCGTTGTATATTATGTCTAGACCTATAATAAGTTCTTAAATGATTGATTGATTTTGAAGCAGAAAGTATATAAACGCCACAGAAATTCACATTATTTATGCCCCGTCCGGCACTCAAAATTTCCGACCGACGCTGACAGTTTGCCGACCGGCATTGCTTTTTTCAATGATTCTGTGTATTATTTTAGAAAAAAAACAAAAACAAACAAAAACAGTGAATTTTTATTATATTTTTCGTAATATTATTAAAGTTTACAGTATTTGATGCTTTATGTTTCATTGTATATTATGTCTATTCCTATACGTTCTTAAATGATCGAATGATTGATTTGAAGCACTAAATACATCGCCCTAAATTCCAGAACTTTAACTATAAACGCCCTTCATAGAGAAGATAACAATAGAAATACACGTTTCCATGGTTATGCTTGTACTTAGATAGGGCAAAACATGCCCATTCGTGCAGAACGAGTGTGCAGTGTCTGCCGATTGATGAATAACCTAATGCGAATTCACCAACTGATTAAAAGTTCAACCTGGTTTAACGAGCAAATAATACGGTTATAACACACAACAGAGGTTAACGATCATAATCAATGCTGTATTAAGCTTATGTAAAATAATTAAGACTCGAGACAAGAAAACAACACGTAATATAGGCCATGGCCACAGACCCTACATTATACGGTCTGTATAGGCGAACAACTCGGGTAACAACTACATTCCTGAACCATCGCACATGTTCCTACAGTTTCCATGTAAAGAGATCAAGCCAGTCGGCTATTTTCAGCATTTGACATTCTTTCCTTGTCTCCGATGACATTCCTGAATTGGCGGCATACAAAGACTTCGTCTCTGATAACATCCTTGAATTGGCGGCTTACAAAACTTTCTTTATTCTCCCAAGAGTATCACTGGACCCTACTTGTGAGAACGTTTCTCACTGAATTAATTATTACTAGGCAACTTAGTACTGGCAAATTGATACCTA
>NW_022721454.1:184302-186770 GCF_011630105.1 Anneissia japonica | reverse complement strand
TATGTATACATATTTAAATATATGTGGCCTATATATAAATCATGATATAATGGCCTATATAATCAATAATGAAAGTTATTTACATAATTACAGTTTATTTATACGGCATTTCGACGGATATTCGTCACTACATGTGAACCATCCTGAGCTCTGCTTACTAAAAATACGTGGTAATTGTGCGATAGTATTAGCATTTGCATACACGAAAACACTTTGGTTATGTTTTTTTTTTTTTTCTTTTTTTTACATTTACATCCAGCGCATCTGGCCAACTGAATTGTTTAAATGCTTAAATAATTGAAAACATATATTATGTGGATTAAATTTTCATATAATTTATTATTATTATTATTATTATTATTATTATGTCTTTGCCATCATTGTTTCTCTGGTAGGCATCTTGTTCAGGGACATGTTCCCTATTTGCCTACCAGTCTTATTACATTTTGAGTGAAATAAAATTATGAATTATGAATTATACCAATGTCATCTATCGATAAAAACATCGATTCAATTAATTAACAGCAGCTTCTCGCACTGTGGCAGTGTCGATAGAAAACAGCTACTTTTTCACACTGCAGCAGTGCCGATAGAAAACGGCAGCTTTTTTGGCACTGCGGCAGTGCCGATAGAAAACACCAGCTTTTTTTCGCACTGCGGCAGTGCCAAATCGGCACTGCGGCAATGCCGATAGCCACTACCATGTAGCCTACTACAACAAGGGAGTGTAACTGTAAGATGGTGCACCGCGAAGACGTTAACTGTCCTAATTAATGGTTTAACTTAATTAGAAACCATAATTGTCGAAAAATAGGTGGATTATAGGAAAGTATAAATCATAAAGGAATGTTTTAATGTTTGAATAAAATTGCGTAGGCCTAGGCTATAGGATAGGGCTAGCCTAGCGAATTAGGCCCATATCGGCCGCTACCTATAGCGGCCGCCCTCCACAATGGCCGCCAATGCGTATATATGTATGGATAGCCGATGACACATTCACAATGCAGTACAGTTTAGTTCGGCCGAGATATATTTGTATGGAACACCAAGTAGGCGCAAAGCTATTGCTGCTACAGTCCATTATGTCATGATTTATTGTTAGGTATTTTTATGTTGCCAAATAATTAATGTCGTTTTAAGGAAATCCGGGCATTATTATGCTGCCATTAGTTTGCCAAAACAACAGTGGATTTTATTAGGTTTTGTGTAAGTCCCGTATAAGTTAATAATTAATTATTTATATGGCTATTTCATTTTATCTATTTAAAACAAACGAATGTACATTATATATGCAATCATATGTTAATAATCGTGTTGTATTATCAGGTATTTTACTGCAAATTAATTAATGTCGTTTTAAGCAATTCAATGGAATTAATACTGCGATGAGTTTGCGACCAAAACATTGGATTTTATTAGGTTTGTGTAAGTTAATAAATGTTTTAAGATTCATAATATATTTCGTTTTATCTATTTTTCGTAATATAATATTAAAGCTTACAGTATTTGATGCTTTATGTTTCGTTGTATATTATGTCTAGACCTATAATACATTCTTAAATGATTGATTGATTTTGAAGCAGAAAGTATATAAACGCCACAAAAATTCACATTATTTATGCCCCGTCCGGCACTCAAAATTTCCGACCGACGCTGACAGTTTGCCGACCGGCATTGCTTTTTTCAATGATTCTGTGTATTATTTTAGAAAAAAAAAACAAACAAACAAACAAAAACAGTGAATTTTTATTATATTTTTCGTAATATTATTAAAGTTTACAGTATTTGATGCTTTATGTTTCGTTGTATATTATGTCTATTCCTATACGTTCTTAAATGATCGAATGACTGATTTGAAGCACGAAATACATCGCCCTAAAATCCAGAACTTTAACTGTAAACGCCCTTCATAGAGAAGATAACAATAGGTACCGGCAAGGAAGTGTAAACTATGCAGGTTTTTAGTGGAATTTCCGGAAACTGGAATGATATTCATCTTTTTTAATTGAGTCTCTCTTGAAAACTATTGATCAAATATAAATTTTAAAAACACCTTTGTAAAGCTTATTTCATTATCTTTCATATGGTACTAAATATGTTCAAATCCATTCACAATAAACATATATAAAACGTACTAGAAGTATAGTCACTCAGTAGAGAATTGGGTTAGTGAGTACAGCAAACCTGGCGGCGCCGCGCACAGCCCATGAAAGTACCTATTGAAAACTATGACAGCGGAGGGAGGCCGTTAACAAAGGAGAATAGCCAATGGCAAAAATATTTTCTCCAATAATTGGGCTTCAACTAGGTACCAAATTTAAAGTATTTCTGCCCTATTTTGATATCTAAAAATCGCTAGGAAACTTTTTCAAAACTTCAGATCTAATTTTGAGCTATTTTTCGTGTGATGACCCCAATAAAAATACCCATCAAAATAAAGCTTAGGATGTAAGCTTTTCAAAGAAGAA
>NW_022721454.1:179154-182588 GCF_011630105.1 Anneissia japonica | reverse complement strand
ATTTGACATTCTTTCCTTGTCTCCGATGACATTCCTGAATTGGCGGCGTACAAAGACTTCGTCTCCGATAACATCCTTGAATTGGCGGCTTACAAAACTTTCTTTATTCTCCCAAGAGTATCACTGGACCCTACTTGTGAGAACGTTTCTCACTGAATTAATTATTACTAGGCAACTTAGTACTGGCAAATTGATACCTATTTAAAGATGACATGAATTAGTGAATCTGATACTTATATACTGTAACGATGTATTAAATAAAAGTTTAAAACCTGTGTTTGATATTTATTGAGCTCTCATTAATTAACTAATTATTCCCAATAACCAAATGAACGCTGCTGATCGGACAAAATATAATAATAAACTGGCATAGGACCTACTCTATTTTTTCAGTAAATGTTTTCTCATACACGATTTCAAACAAAATGTTTTCGTTACACAACTACTGGAGTAGGGAGTTATGAACTCAGTCTGGCTAGACAATGAACATGCTTGCTTCATCAGATAAGACAAAAGATATCAATTAACGTCTCCGTGGTAACGTTATCTTTTAACCTACTACTCTAGTAACCGAAAGGTCCACTGATTAATCTCAGATAAGAAAGTATAATACATACTCCAAGTATTGAAATACACGCCATCGTGTTGGGATTCAATATTTCGACATTAATTATGTCATCATCAGGAATGATACTCTAGTATTGTTGCTTTTTATTGAGTAACAAACGATTGAATCGATAGCATGAATCGTGTACATATTTGAGTATAAATAATTAAGAAACGAATATCATATGTATGAACTTTAGAAACAATTTAGTGGAGGAAACTAATTTTCAACCTATTCTTATATAAATTACAGTATATATGTATACATATTTAAATATATGTGGCCTATATATAAACCATGATATAATGGCCTATATAATCAATAATGAAACAATGTTAGTATTGTTGCTTTTTACTGAGCAACAAACGATTGAATCGATGGCATGAATCGTGTACATATTTGAGTATATATGTGAGATCTCACCACAAAATGAGTCTCATGGTTAGAAATTCAAAAATTGAGTTTATATTAAACTTGGGTAGATCACATTATAGGCTTTCATTTGGTCTTTGAATGGCTTCCCTACATAAGTAAATACAGAGATGTGAGCATTTAAAATTTAGGTGTATAAGAACCATGTTTTGAGAAAATCGACCTCCAAGATAAACTAACCTGTAAAAAATAACATGACTAGACTTACAGAATATGTGTAGAAAACACTGTTTTAGCAAGAAAATTCATTTACAAAGTATACAATCATAAAATATAAGTATCAAGTTATTCAAAAACATTAAAATCAAAATTTTGTAGAAATATTGACTTTGGCCTGTTTTGGGGAATATCTCAATATGATTTCACAACGATGCGTCTCATTTCGTGGTGAGACCTCACATATAATTAAGAAACGAAAATCATATGTAGAAACTTTAGAAATACTTCAGTGGAGGAAACCAATTTTCAACCTATTCTTATATAAATTATATATATGTATGCATTTTTAAATATATATGGCCTATATATAAATTATGATATAATAGATAAAATCCAAACTAGCTTTATATATAATAATAAGAAGAAATGAATACCATACTTTATTGGAGAGAACTTCAATCTATCGAAAGGTTTGATTGAAGCAATGGTTTTATTATATTTTTATGATGTTTACAATTCTTAATGTGACTTCTATTTATTTATTTTTTTCAATAGTTATTTTTTAAGTAGTTTTATATAGTGTGTAGGCCTATATATAAAACTAGAAATTGCAAATTGCAAGTGAAGTGCTGCGAAGTACAATTGCATAAAATGTTCTTCGCACAAAATTAATTATGCGAGTCAAGTGAAAATAATGAATAATAAAAATATAACAAATAATATGAGCACGACCCATTGTCTATATTAGAACAGCGTTGGTACCGTGTTTTGCTGCAGTGAAATCTCTCTGCTGGCGACTCGCTGCTGCTGGCGATGACTCGCTGCTGGCGAATCAATCTGCGCATGTGTATAAAATGGTATTTATTTCCGAAAACACTATGCCAGTCTACAACAAGCGTCGCCTAAATGTAATAGCACGTTGAAATAGGCTAGTAAATAAGTTTAACTGGGTTCGTAAATAATATTGGCCTCAAAATATTGTGGCTGAGACATGAGCCGATTAAACGTAGAAATAGGAAACCTAGAAATATAGTAAAAACGCTGAATAGTACTCCAGCGTCGCGACATGCAGACGTTGGTGCAAGTAGGTTACTGTAATCTACAAACGTCGCCTAAAGTAAATGATTTTACCCGGCAGAACGAAAGAAGGAAACTCCGCTTTTCAGTTGTCTTTAGCCATTTTTTTTTTGACAAACAATGACCTTTCAGAGGTCAAATTGGTGTCAAGAATATGAATTGGCTGCTTCGCAGCAATGAAAAAGAGGGCCGAGTTAACCTGCAGGGCCGAGTTGATTGGGCCTAGATGAATCGAAAGCTTTGTATTTAGCGAGCGGTATTGTATTATTAATTGTGAATGCATCATCGGCGTTCCATACACGCATTGGCGGCCGTTCTGGTGGGCAGCCGCTATAGGTAGCGGCTGATATGGGCCTACTCCAAAAATATTTAATAAAACAGTAAAACGAGTAAATTAATTGAAATACTCCCCAAAAATATTTAACAAAATAGTACAAATAACGAATAAGTTAATTGAAATACGCCGCAATTAACGCACTACATTCACTGAGACGCGCTTGGCGTTTCATAGAAATGACCGGCGGCTCAACTTGTCGGCGGCTCAACCGGTCATAATCCCCTAGTACCAGGCCTATCTATTGCCTAGCCATATGATGAGGCCTAGCTAGGGCCTAGGCCTTTAATTATAGCCTAGCCCTAGGCCTACCTAGCCTAGCATTATGACCAACTAGTCCCAGGCCTAGCCAAGCATAAGATTTTGGCAGATTTCATCATTTCACTCACCGACTTTTTCACTCATGGCTAATTCATCATACGACCCGTAGGCCGATTCGATCTTGTGGGTGGCTGCAAATGCCTGGGCACTCTCAAGTGACCGTGCAGCTACAGCAGCAACTTGGTGTTCTTCAGCATCCAACGTGCGAAGGGCTACGACAAAATCATTGGAAATTTTACCAGCACTGCAAATTCCCCATTTAGTTGCCATCGTCGTAATAAACTGCAATTTCTATGTGTAAAATACAGTATAATTAATGTAAGTTATTCGCTTATAGTATAAAAATTTAAACTTTTACTTAGGTTACACCTAGGCCTATAAGTGCCCTACAATTAATTGTCGAGAGGTACGTCGGTGGTAGGTGTGTACTTTAATCTTTGTACGTTAACCCGTAACGCCCGTAACTATGGAACGCCATCGCTGCCTTCGGTAACAGCTTACCAT
>NW_022721454.1:177973-178723 GCF_011630105.1 Anneissia japonica | reverse complement strand
ACTATTAAAAACATATTTAATATATAACTATTAAAAACAATTAAAACCAAAGAAAAGATTACCATTAAATAAAATAAGTCGGGTCTTCAATGATTAAAATGTGACGAATTAACGATAGGCCCTAATTGCAAACAATTCTAATTTTAATTTCTATCATTTACGCGAGCACGGAATTTACGCGAGCACGCACGCGCGCAAATATTCGATTATATATGAATTCTTATACGCTGTCCATACATGTTAATAATAAAATATAATTGTAAACCCAATTAAGTGTGTGAAATTAATATGCAATGTACGTAACACATATACTTTACATGTGTTCATCGGGAAGATTATGAAACAAAATGGACGGTGTGTACCACGTGACTTTCGTAAACCAAGGAGCGGTATGTCGCAACTCTTTATATATATGGCTCTGACTTAGCAACAGAAGGGCGCCCTGTACGTTGGGCACGAATCATAGGAAACTTGCATGGTTAAAAAGAAGGGCACCGCCTACGTTGGGCACGACTTCCGCCCAAAGATCTTATAAACACTTCCGCCTCATTTTTACAATGCGAGAACTCTATCTTGTATTCCTAGTATCTTTGGTAACCCGTAACATATAATAGTAAAAGGAAAAATAGCTGTAGAAAAACACACTTGAAAGCATGGCTATCAGTTAAAATTAGAATAAAATGAAATGAAATTAAGGATAAGCATCGTATCCTTCTAAAATACTCCCTCTGCAAACCCTATCAGGATTGT
>NW_022721454.1:174715-177887 GCF_011630105.1 Anneissia japonica | reverse complement strand
GGCATGTGTGTATAATTGTAGATTATTATTAATTTGTTTATTTCCTTCTTTATTATTTGTTTTTATATAAATTTATGTATTTATCATAGGTATGCTAATAAAACCTTTTAACTGCGAGGCCTATTAAATTGACTTTTATTTGCTGATAGCAAATTGATTTACATATTATTAAAACAATAAGAATCATTTAACTACAATAAGCCGCTATTTCTTATACGAATACATAGTAAGAGAGTGTTCCAACATGAATGTTATGCTGTGGTTAATGTTTTACATACTGCTTTTATTTTATTTTCGACAAAGTGGGTTTCAGCGCAAACTGAGTTTTAACAAACTGGGATTCGTAGTTTTTGATTCAGCAAACTGGCATTCGGCAAACTGTGTTTTGGCAAAGTGAACTCGAAAATCTAGCAGTCGGCAACCTGGGGTTCTGCAATCTGGTGTAGAACCACCAAGAAGAAGCCGACACGAAAGTCTTCCTGTATGCAAAGCATGCTTTAACGAATAGCAACCAGGGCATAGCAATCATCCGTTCCCTTTTTTGGACATCGATATCTTTTGTAAAGGAAAACGTAGCTTCTGTAATCGCAAACTGTGTTTGTTGAAACTTTCAGCAACTTTGGAGTTTTAGATGTTCTGTCACAAAATTTGTCTGAAGGACAAGAATATGTCTTACTGCTGCTAGGAGTTAAGGAGAAAAGTATAAATCAAGCAAGTAACATGTTCAATAGAAAGTTTTGCAGAGACAAGATCACTGACATATCATTGTTGCCACCATGTTTGCAGAATCTCGAGCTTCTGCAGATACTTAGCAAACATAATCGTTCAAATTGAAAATAAGCAGAGGTAAATGACCATCAATAAAAATAGTTGATGGAACAGATGGAATAAACAAATTCCCGTGGAAGTCCAAGAATTGTTCATAAGATAAATACAAAGACTTTCAGATTGCAGTGATAAAAGTGATACCTGAAGATTATTGCTCAACATAGGGCTACATAATTAAACACTACAAGACAAATATTTAGTAAATGAATTGATGCCTTCTTCATACATGAAAATTGTGGTAGTTGTCTGGAATGCCTTTTATAGCACACAGAAATAATGAAAACCAACCGGATATTTGTAAGGAAGCTGGAATTTTTTTTAAGATTCTGGTGATATTTTCCATTCTTCAAAACAGAAAAGGGCTAATATAAGGGGGAATTTTTACTTACATTTTCAAAAGTGAGTTAGCTTACACCCTTAAAATATGTTGTTTTAGGTTTAAAAAGTCAACAGCAGTTATTACATTCATGTTTTGTAAATTAAACAAATTTATCTAGGGTATTGAAGCTACTGTTAAGTTTTTAAGTATTTAATTTTGGCAGCCATTTTAAAAAGCGCCCTCAATTGCCTCCCGAAATGTTCACATTAATAACTTTAGCTAGTTATACTTTACTCCTATCATTACATGTTCAAAAGTTGGTCAAACCTACCTCTTCTGTGCTTATTTTACCCATATATATGTAGTTTATTGGATTTTGGCGGCCATTTTGAAAAAGCGTCCTCACGCGAAAGTTCTCAGGTTACACCCCTTTTACCTCACATACGGTATTCTGATTCCCCATAAAAAACGAATACAGATCATTTCGGTCGCGCTTCGTTTCGGTCGCGCTTCATTTCGGTCGCGGTTTGTTTTCAACAAATATATGGAGCGCCAATGGAGTTTCGAAACGCTAAATTCAATATTACTAGGCCTAATTACCATTGCAAGTTCGTCAATCGGTTTATCATACTTTTTTTATTTATGTTTTGTTGTATTTCTAATAAGTAACAACAGGCTACTTAAAAGCAAATAAAAATAATACTATTATTACTAAACTATCAATTACTGTAATATTATCGGACGGTTTTTATTTTCGTTTTGTTATGAATCCTACGCTTTCTACTACATTACAAATACAGCAAATAAAATAAATAATAAAATATGATATGATGTTATATATTATTATTATTTCTACTACATAACAAATACAGCAAATAAAATAAATAATAAAATATGATATGATGTTATATATTATTATTATTATATTATTATTTTTATTTATTATTATTTATATTGTATCAGGAAAAACCAGCCAATTTGTCATTTAGATTACTGTAGCATTAGTTTATTAACAGTTATTTTTATTAGTATTAAAGTTTGTTATTGTTACTATATTACTGTATAACTTGGTGCTATTTTTCTTTTATTTACAGAAACAACGCAGATGTTACGAAGTTGACCGAGTTTGCGATACATGTTTTTTTGTTTCTTGCTATATATATTGGTATAATTTTTATTAATGCTTGAATCAAATAAAAATCTATGGAATAAGTATAATTAATAGATTTAGTTTCGCATAGGTTTTTTTTTCTTGTCTGTTACGTTTCCATTTACCATAAATGTTCTGATCATGTTATAATAATATTGTAAAGGAAATATGTATTTTCATATTTATATTTTCCATATAAAATTATCAATATATTGATAATTGCATGCGGTACATTTTAACGGCCTTTTCATGCTTCTGTTATATTCATAAGCCCCAGAAAATCACTCAACTTGCTAGGCATATTTCTTTAGTTGTATAACTGGGGTATAATTGTGGAAAGAAACGTTTCCACATATCTATTGCCATGGTACTCTTAAGGCGATAATGACACAAGGTTTGTGATTTCTTTTTTGTTTTATTTCCATTTTTGTTACATTATTGCAAAGACAGAAGTAGGTCAGATGCTAAAATAAATGACTAGCTGTTTCTAGGTACAAACACGTACGCTGAAGCGCAGTTCACCATTTTACGTGTGTTCACCAACTTCATGAAACCAGTAACTTCGAATAGTCTGCACTGGCTGCTGATCATGTTTATAAAATAAAAGAATAAATGGATAATAAAACATATATTTGTTATATGATTTCATTTGTAATGTAAATAAATATGTATAAATTTTATATATAAATATATATATATGTATATATATGTATATACTGTATATATATATGTATATATATATACGTATTACGTATTATCGCTGAGGAAGAGCACAGGCGTGCTCGAAATATTCGAAATAAAAAATTATCTTATGTCTATTATGTCAACGTATACGACTCTACTTTGTGCATTCGTACTCATTTTATATAATCAAG
>NW_022721454.1:171269-172368 GCF_011630105.1 Anneissia japonica | reverse complement strand
ATAGTAATACTTAAAGAATTAGTATTTTATACTTGATGAATTACTCCTTCAAAGTGTAGTACCAGTAAATGACTTGTGGCCGAGTTGACTTGTGGCCGAGTTGACTTGTGGCCGAGTAGAACGTAGCCAATTTTTTTGTGGCCGAGTTGACTTGTGGCCGAGTTAACTTGTGGCCGAGTTGACTTGTGGCCGAGTTGACTTGTGGCCGAGTTGACTGCAGCCGAACTTTTTGTGACCGAGTTGATTTGTGGCCGAGTTGACTTGTGGCCGAGTTGACTGTGGCCGAGTTGACTTGTGGCCGAGTTGGATCGAATTCGTAAATATACAGCATTTGATGGACGGACCTGTCTGGGGGTGTAGGTGTACGTAAAAACATTAGAAACCATTACTGGACTACATATCCCTCTAATCTACGTTTACGTACAAAGGAACGTACACACCCGCAGGGTTCTGGTTTTTAACGGTCAGGCTACCGCGATCACGAGCCCTATGCTTGGCATAGGTTAGGCTTATGTGGGCTGGGATTTGCAACAAGGTCTTGGACGAGGCCTCTACACTATAGTAGGAGGACTAGGCCTCTATACTATATTAGGAGGCCTGGTCATAGTCTAGGCCTATAATATATATTCTGTATAAGTAGTCATATGATTACAGGTTTACATCGATATTAACGATCGCATTTATTTTTCATTGAAAATAAAAGAAAACTTTTATTTTAAAATATTCCAAACCTGTACGCTTAAAAAAATAAATAAAATAAAAAATAAATAAATAAAGTTAACTTAAAACACAAACAACGCGATAGAATATAAAGATTGAGAGAAGTTTTGGTACTCTGTACTGTATCACTGAAGTGCCATTTGTTTTGGGGTTGCTACAGTCAGGAGTTACAATCAATCCAACAAAGGAAAAGCACTATAGTCTATTTCCTTACATTCGAAAAAGGAGGATTGGATGCTATTTAAATTTGTTGGAGATTGAAAAATTAACTGTTAACTCTCTTGTTAGAGAACATAGAATGGTACATGACTTTCGGACTGGTATGCCTTCAGTAGCCCTATGTACTCTAGGTGTAAATAAATACAGAGAATAGGCCAAT
>NW_022721454.1:169470-171225 GCF_011630105.1 Anneissia japonica | reverse complement strand
CAAAATCAGAAGCATGATTTCAAACATCAGAACCCAGCTTTTATTGTTTAAAACTGTCGGGGCCCCATTGAACGAAACTACGGTATTATAGTTTATATTATATTTTTCTATAATGTCGCAGCCCCTCGTGCCTGGGGCCCTGGCGCCCCCCCCTCCGTCAGCGCCCCAGTGTGACGCCACTGATTGTAACAACTGCAGATTGTAGCAACCCCAAAACGAACGGGGCTTCAGAAAATACAGTACAAGTATACAATTTATTCTCGCAAACTTCATATCCTATCGCGTTGTTTGTGTTATTTTAATTTATTTTTATTTTTGGAAGTGTACAGTTTTTTTGAATATTTTAAAATCCTTAAGTTAAGTTTTTTTTTTAATTTTCAATGAAAAATAAATGCGATCTTTAATATTGACCTTGGTACAATGTAAACCTGTAATCATATGACATATGCATTTCAAACCAGCCTGGTTTTTGATTTACGTTTTGGAATAGAGTTTGGAGAGGGCGTTTGATTAATTCAGACCTACGTTTTGAATTTGAATTACATTTTAAAGAAATTAGAACTACATTTTGGAAAATTTGAACTACGTTTTCAAAAATTAGAACTTCATTTTGGGAAACTAGATCTACATTTTGAGAAAACGCCTACGTTTTGATAAATCAGACATTGAATTTTGCAATTACATTTTGATTTTAACATGGACTTTTGCTGCGTATGGCACCCCATAAGCCTGGTCTATGCTGAGAGCGTATCCGCACCTATGCTAAAAATAATATAGCGCCCCCAGTGTTAGAATAGTGTTAGCTTACCCCATAAGTCCGGGAAAAAAAAGGAAGAAACTGAGTATGGGACGCCAAACAGATAATTATAAATATCTAGGAGTGTTTATCTCTAGATTTGTATTAGATAACTACCATATTGATGAAGTCATCAAAAAAGGAAATAGAATTATTGCCTATATAAGATCAATAATTAGGGAACAATAAGATTTTAATAGAATTTTTTTATGGTGACCTACTTTGGAAGACAATCGGTCTTCCGACAATCAACTATGCATGTAGTACTGTCTGGTTTACCAACAGTAAAACATCCATTGACTGTATTGAAAACCTTCAATACCAAATGGCGAGATTTTTACTAAAATCCCCAAGAAATGTTGCTAAAGAGGCCCTTTATGGTGATCTAGGATGGAATTCTGTAGAATCCATCCAGACAAACATTAGAATTACATACTTTAATAGACTTAAAAACATGGAAGATCATAGGTGGCCAAGATTACTTTTTCAAGCTATATTTCAAGTTTATGATGTTTCAAAATGGCAATGGTTAAATAATATTAAGAAAAGTCTCAGTAATTGTAATTTATTAGATCGTTTCAATCTTAACTTATCACATACACTGACTAAAGATTTTAAAGAAATTAATAATATATATGATATAATGGCAATGGTTAAATAATATTAAGAAAAGTCTCAGTAATTGTAATTTATTAGATCGTTTCAATCTTAACTTATCACATACACTGACTAAAGATTTTAAAGAAATTAATAATATATATGATAAATCAAACTGGTTTGATCATGCTCAAAGGAAGTCGTCACTTAATGACTACATCAGATATAAATCTGAACCAAAGTTTGAGTTATACCTCCTTGACAAATGTAAATTTTCAGAAGTGGCTCTTAAATTTAAAGCTCGATCAAACTCGCTTGATTTAGAAGGTCGCAAAGAAGCCTGGTCAACTGTAAACACAGGT
>NW_022721454.1:165867-169452 GCF_011630105.1 Anneissia japonica | reverse complement strand
TAAACACAGGTATTTGCAAATTATGTAAAAGTGGTTGTAAAGAAACAGTAGATCACTTTGTTTTTGAATGCTGTAAATTTAACAATATTAGAGATACAATTTTCCAGGAACTTAAAATTTAACTTGAATACAACCTTGATATATTTTGGGATATGTTTACTTCTGGTTCAGCAAATTTTAGACACCATCTTTTCTTTGATGACCTGTCTATCCGTGATGAATTTCCCCTTAAATACAATTTGGTTGATTCTGATTACAATGATGCAAGTTTTATCTTCGACAAATATTGTAAAAAATACCTTTATATTGCTTGGATGAACACAAAGAGCTGTACAAGAACCTGTAATATTTTACAAAATTTGACTTTAATTCTGCCCTGGTCCGTAGAAAAAGGAAATTAATAAATAAATAAAATAAAAGACATAATCCGGTAACTTCACACGACTTCTAAGTACAGGTTGTTGTGCAGCTCAGTGTGTTTCATTCAGTTTACTTAATATATTTTAGTAAGAATTTTTTCTTTTTAGATAATAAGGGTAAAATTTTACTGTAAATTGCTTGGTTTTGTTTTTGTTATGCTATTATCCTTTTGTTGTTTCTGAACTGTCTTTTGCTTTCCTTTGCTTATATTTTATATTGTTAATGGGTGCACCATCTAAGTGATGGGTGCCACTGATCTAAAAGTGAACCCAATAAATCGTATCGTAATGCCAATTAAATTAGGTATGGCGCGCAAATAAAGAGTGAGTAACCCAAAATTAGGGCCTGGGACCGGACGCAGGCTGCGATTTTTTTCCCGTACGAAACATTTGCATGAAACTTCACTCGGGCCATCTCGGATTGACACGAGTGAGTACGATACGAGGAACAAGAGCAGACACTTCTCAATGTCGTGACGCTCGAGTTTTACTATTTCATCATTTCGGCATTACAATGTAATTGGTCTAGCCTTGTAATCAAGAACCTGCCGATTACTATGCCTAATATTAATAACTAATTCATTTTTACATTCATTTGGTGCTCTGCCATTTTGGCAGGTCTTATGGCATCCAGTATTTTAGAGCTGCCTATTCTCAGCTCTTCTCTTAATTTCAAAATAACTGTCACCCAGTTTCATTTGATCAGTGATGAAGAAAAACGCGCCTTTCCTTACTCTTTGTGCTTTTCCCAGAAAGCGTTTTTAGTACTTGTAGGCCTAGGTATTTATGCAAAACCCAGGCCTAACTAAAAAATTCAAATTGTCATAGTATGTAACTCAAGTTAAAATAACACTTTTCATTACTCGTGCAGCTTAATCAAATATTATATGTCATTTTAAACGACCCATTGGTATTAACATGGTAACATCAATGTATTTTTAAAAATTAGACAGCGACGTTCTCGCAGAAGTTGTTTTGTAGACGTTTATCTGTTGGTGACCTTTTGACCTCCTGAATCTGCAATGAGATTTCGGGTCGATTCAGCCGAGACGGCCCGAGTGGAGTTCATAGAGCTATTAAACAACTAGAGTGCTGACAAGATGGCGCAGCAATGCAGAGTTATGTATGTGTACCATCCAAGATGGCCGTCGTAGTAAAGCGCCACCTTCAGGCTTAGTATACATATTATTAATTACATATTAATAAGCCCTCTGACTGACTATTATTTCATTAATGATAATGAGTAATGGTAATAACAAGTTATTAAACTATTATAGCCAAAACGAGGCCAAGTGAAGCATCTTATTCAAAAATAAAGTATCAAGGAATGAAAATTATAATCGTATACATTACACCCAAACACCGCAACGCTCGAGTTTCAAACATACAGGTAACTAGCTGTACTGAACTTTCTGAGTAAATTGAGGGCGCATTTGCAAACGATAGCGCCTTAGCGAAATTTGATTGGCTAAATCTATGGTAGCCATCTTGGATGGTACACACACACAGTTCTGCGTATTTCGAACATCGAATACATTGCAGTTAGCGCTCTAGTATTCTTATTATACCTCTATGGTGGAGTTTCATGTAAATGTTTCGTACGGGAAAAAAAATCGCACCCAGGCTACACTATTTCGTGTGTGGCACTGTTTAAAAAGTGAGAGCCAAATAAAAACTAAAAACTGACTGACAGTTTCTGTACACGATCAAAATGTGATCATTGTGATTAGTTGAAATGCGTTTATTTCGGTCCGCCCATTTATCCAATACGGAATTACGTCATCGTCTAAATTAACTTGCTCGTGTTGATACATGGTGGTACTTTCCGCAAAGATAATAAATATCAGAAGGTACTGTATGCACACACAAAGTAGTTTTCTGCAGTTTTGGCGATAAACATCGTTCCAGTATTGCCGATTTCTGTCTTTTTTCTATTTCAGATATTGTCGAATACGAAGTTCGTGGTAAATATATAGTTATTCTTTATAATTAGCCTAGGGCCTAGGCCTAGGTTATTTACTCGAAACCCACAATTTATATAGCCTAGGCTAGGCCTAGGCCTAGTGCGAATGACTTGTTGCAGAACCTGGGGCCGGATTTATCAAACTAGAAATCAGCTTAAATTCGTCTATATTTTCCATTTTTATGCTTAAGTCAGATTTATTAATATTTCTTTATCTTAAAAATTGCATAAAGTTAAAGTGTCGACTGTACCCATGCGCCATCTAAGACGATTTTTAAGCTAAGATTTTGGTAAGGTGGTTTGATCAGGGAGTTGTTATTTTAATAACAACTCCCTGGTTTGATAAATCAGCTTAGGATATTTGCTTTGGGACATCTTAACTGTTTTGACTTAAAACATTTGCTAAGCAGAGATTGATAAAAATTGGTGAAAAAAATTGTCTTCCGGTTTGTTGTGCTCCTCCGCGCGGCGTGACTTTGCCACCCGCCGTAAGTTTTGTTAATGTTGAATCCCGTTAATGTTACTAGGCTAGGCCCTAGGCCTAGGACGCTAGGCTGGGTGACAGACGATCGGATCCACGAGACGATCGGGCCCATATATTTTAGGAAGTGGATATATTTACGTCGTCGTAATCAAATCAGTAAACGATATATTTACTTAAATGAAACGACACATGCGCAGTCATACTTTAACAACTAGCATTTTGAGCACTCGATATTAGCGTGGCCAAATTTTCATCTTACTCAATCATTTGTTGAGTTCTGTATCCATACTTCGTAGACACATGCACATCATGCCAATGTTGCTTTGTTAGTGATCAGACTACTTGGAAAAATATGTTTGAATAAAACATTAAAAATATTTGTTTACTTTTGTCTTACCAGGGAGAAGTATTTTATGTATGTTTTACATCTCTCTGGTTTCACATTTTCGTAGTGATTCAATATCTTACAGAAAATACACGATTATTCGTTGTTTACTTCTTGCTTCACATAGCGTAGAGTACTTTGTAGAGTGAATCATGTGCTCACCAAACATGGTCTTCCTATATGTTCTTCGTGATCGATTGGGGCTCGATGCTCGACCCGTCTGAAGACGAATTACCCTAAGTAATGTTGTTTTTGTTAGTGACGACGTGGGTAAATTTGTTTGAATGAAAACATTAGGGTGTTATTTAATTTGTGATGATTGACTATAACAATA
>NW_022721454.1:158894-165796 GCF_011630105.1 Anneissia japonica | reverse complement strand
GTTTGTTAAAGTATGACTGCGCATGCGTTGTTTCATTTACGTAAATTTATCGTTCACTGATTTGTTTACGACGACGTAAATATATCCACTTCCTATATTTTAATAATACAATATTATTAATATTGTATATATGGGATATGACTTCTTCGGCCGCCGACACCTTCGGCCGCGCGAGATTTATATGGAGCGCCAGTTGGGCATTTCTCCACACCGCATGCTGTGGCGGCGTATGCCTAATTTTAAGCCTTTGCTAAACTAAATAATTGCTGTCATGTCGCACAGTAATATTTACGTATTTATTTTAGGTTTTGTATGTATATAATAATTGCTTTCATGTACAGTAGTATTTAATTATTTATTTCAGGTATGTGGATTTCTTTTTAAGTGTCTTACATTGAAGAATTGTAAAGCTTCAGTATTTTATTTGTTTTACAGAACAGTATTGTTATTCATTATACAATTGAAACTGTAGGCCTATTCATTGTACAGTAATTCATATTTCCAGTATAAGTATAAGCTCCAGTATTTTATTTATTAATAGACTACAAAACGCATTTTTTACTGTATTTTTATTCATATTTCGTCAGTTTCCTTTATCCACAAAATAGAATTTCGTCAAATAAAATTTAGAATGATACACGTGAACAAATTTCGTACTTTATCCACAAAATAAAACATTTTTTTAAATAATTTTATTTTTATGTCTGTTGTCTGTTCATGTTATCTTTTAATACAAGATCGGATGTAAAATAACGCATTAGCGAGGGTGATGAAAATTGTGTGTTATTTACAATAGTTGGGAAAAGGAATCTAGAGTAAATTTGTCAATCATTAGTCAATAAAAATTCTTTAGGAATATCTCTCTATTCTCATGCCCTTAATGTACATACACTTTATATCATTAAAGCCAATCAATTAATTTACTCAATCAAATATTTAATTGCTGCGAAGCAGCCAATTCATATTCTTGACAGCAATTTGACCTCTGAAAGGTCATTGTCAAAAAACGACTGCCTAAGACGACTGAAAAGTGGAGTTTCCTTCTTTCGTTCTGCCGGGTAAAATCAATTACTTTAGGCGACGTTTGTAGACTAACCTACTCGTACCAACGTCCGCATGTCGCGCTAGCCTTATCCTACTCTAGGCCTAGACTAGCTAGGATGGTATAGGCCTAGCCTTGAAGGGACAAAGGTCCCAATGAAAAACAACGTCATTCTTTGATAGCTAACATTGTCTATTTAACATCACAATAATTCATTATTAGACTTATACTTATAGTTGTTTTTTGAATTGTACTCCACAAATCTCAGCCGATACCTCGCACAACTGGCTAACGTCTCTATCTGTTGTCGTGACGTCATGGCTCGCTGGCTCACACTTGTGATATGTCTCGCACTTGTGATCAAATAACACGCTGGCTCGCACTTTGGCAACACTCTTTGGCAGTCAACTCGCCCCTAGAAAACCCGCCCTTGGAAACTTGCCCCATAAAAAAAATGTACACTTCCTAGACCATGCAGTCTTCAAAATAAAATTTGTAACCTTTGGTAATCAACTACATTTTCCACATACATAGACATTTTTGAAACTTTATTAAAAAAAACCTAAACCATAATTCACCACACTATATAGACACTTTTTGACAAATGAAAAATTACGACTTTGTTACCCAATGAGAAGTGTTATATATTATTACATATTATTTGTTTGACTCGCATAAATAGTTTTGTTCGAAGAACATTTATATGCAGTTGTACTTCGCAGCACTTCACTTGCAATTTGCAATTTCTAGTTTATTGGTGATTTAAAATTCAGGTCTTTATATTTACATTACTGAATAGTAAACAAGTGCACATGTAAAAAATGAGATCTATAATCGATAACAAGCAATGATGTTTACCTTTAACAATTATTATCGTCAAAATGTTTAAAAATCTTGCAAATACTGTATGTTGCTTGTGTTAACCATGGTGTAAGTGGCAGCGCAAAGTTTGCCATGTTTAATTCGTTACGATTTTTTTCACAAATTATATAATTTTATCACTGAAATTTTAACACACTATTAATATTAATTGTTGCGACATGTTCTGTGTGTATAGGCCTATCTGTAACAATGTAAGCTTGAGTGTTTCTGAATTTGAGGTTAAGAATTGAATAGATATAATAGCGCTCATTCAACCACTGTATATCAGCGTAAAAAACAATAGTGCGCATTCAACTTCCAATCGGCAAAGCACTCAAAGGGCACTCCATACATTTTGGTGTTCGACAGGGCGCGGCCGAAAGTGTCGGTGGCCGAATTTGGCCTAAAGTGTGTGTGTGTATATATATATATATATATATATATATATATATATATACACAATATATATATACATATATATATACACAATAATGGGCCTCTAAACTAAAGCGACAAGCCTAGGCCTATTTAATTATTGTAATGAATTCACTGCTACAACAAGGGAGTGCTTAAACAGGTAATTAAACATACCAATGATAATCAAACGCGACCAAGCCTTCTACTCTGCTCATTAATCTATCTTGTGCTAGGCCTAGGAGGAGGACCTTATGATAGGCCGGGTGACGACGATCGGGCCCACGAGACGATCGGGCCTAGGCCCAGATGACCGGGTCCATTATAAGACGATCGAGCCCAATTTTGAAAATGGGCCCGAATCGAAAATTTCCAATACATTTTGCTTGCCTAGGTCAATTTTGGCCGCCGAATGCCAAAATGTGTGGAGCGCATTGTTGCTCGTTTTTTTTTTTTTTTGCCTAAAATAAAATGTACTTGTATATATCAATAAAATATGTTCTTTTATTTTGTGAAGCATGAGTAAATAATTTTGCTTTTGTGTCACTCATTATTATTTACTTTTTTAAAATTTATTTTGCAATTAGGTTTAGACACAAAATTCATTCTGTTCTATTTGTGGATGAATGAAACAGACACTAAATAAACTTTGTACTAGTATCAGTAATAGTATTTTAATAAAATGCATTTTGTGTCTTTCTTTTTTTTCGATTGATAGGCTATGTACTTTTAGATTTAGTTTGTTTTTAAAGAAAAATTGTATGAATAAATTTTGCAATTAACGCTATTGATTTGATTTTTATTGCCATAACAATTATATGTAGGCCCTAATTTGCAGTTGTTTTTTTTTCAAATAATTGCTAAGTAAGTCACATAGGGCTAGGTTTTTGAACAATTGGTGCATAATGGACCTTTCTGCTAAGCCCCGCCCCTTGGATATTGTTGCTAAGGTCCCACAAACATCATTTTGTAGAAGAAAACATGGCTGGCTGTGCGGTTGCGGGCACAGTGTAGTTGTTAGGTATTCCGGACAATATCTGTTTTACGTTTCTGCCGAATCATAAAAATGTATCAGAAAGTATCTTTAAAAAGGGTCTAAATTGGGTCGTGACAAAGTGCGAGCCAGTGAGTCATGCGAGTCGTGCGAGCCATAGGCCTACAATTTTTTTTCTGTAATTATTTTTATTAACACATACTAGTATTTATTTATTTATTATTACATAAACAGTTAATTACATTTGTAAATTTCTAGGGGAATATTCCACCCCGGTAGTAATGGTATAATTGAAGCATTGTGATTGGTTGCAAGAGGAGGAGGACGATGTTGACGGTATGCAGGTTTTGCCTTGCCCTGGTGAAGTACATTAATATATAATACATTACATTAATAATAATATAAAAAAATATGAATGCAACACAAAAGCGCTTCGCATGTTTTTTGGATCTGTAAAAGTGACAATGACAATATTTTAATATAAATTATGATGTTCATATCACCTTCTCATGGAGTAGTCTAATAGTAAAATCAAACCATTTCCTTCAATCAAAAAGTAACTTAAATCAACCCGGCCCGATCATATCCCTAGCTGAGTCTATTAGGAGTCGCAACGAGGCCTCGCCAACCTCGAAACCAACAGGAACAGGAGAGGGCGACTGACGAAGGGGGGCCCCCCGGTTTTAATTCTGAAAGACGAATCATACCCACCTGCATGTTAAATCACATTCGATAACAATTGATGTTATTGATATTGATACTTATCATGATAAATTAATAAATAGATAATAAATGGATAGAATACTAAAATAGTACCGTATGGGTTATTCTATACTTTTGAGAATTACCATAACCACAACCGGCCACCGAGAGGGTCGGCAGGAGGAAGATCCCCGGGGCCGAAGCTTACCAGGGGCCCATAAGAATTGCAGGTAGCATTTTTTTCCATAATTTTTTCAAAAATATTAATTGCTATCATGGGCCCTCAATAATTGCATGGGTCCCCTAATAATGGGCCCCTCCAGATTGACAGGGCCCCCATCAAAAAAATATTTTCACCTTGGCGCAATCTTTCTCGCGCGTCGCACTCGTAACTGGGGGCCCACACCCACCCTTGCCCATGTTATAGTTTCTTCTCTTGGTGGCCCTGACCATTTAACTACTGTACAGACTAAAAATTTGCCACACATAGCTCCATCATCCTCTCCCAGGTTTTACGGTAAAAAAAATCAACTGCTGTAGGCATAGGTATTTTGAAGAAGGCCTAAAATAAAACTAAAATGTTTTAATACTTGCTGAAATACATTGTTTTTTCATTTAAATCTCCATTTTTCACTAAGTCCATGCGATGTTTTTTTCTGTTGTATACGTACTTATGAGTAGTCATATGAAGGTACTATATCCCCGACAGTTGGCTGTGCAGCAATGTACCCTCAGTAGGAAAGCCACTGGAAAAATCGTGTCGAATTTCGCCTAGGAGAGGGCGTCCTATTTTTCGAAATTAGTTCAAATTTTCAGAATTTGATGGTGTTTGAAAAAACGTTAATTCATCAAGTAACTTACTTAACAAAACAAACATAATAGTGAAATAAGTTTATAAATAGTTTAATATAGTGAAATATTTTTGGTGTATTTGGACCGAAACCATGAGTAATTTAATAGACAATTCGTGGTACACAATTTTTACGAGATTGTGCTTTAGTAATTTGCGAATTTAAAATACAAAAAAAATTACGCATTTAAAATCCCTGCTGTAAAAATTTATAATCTATAATTAAAAATATCAAGATGAAAAATCGAGCCCCAGGGACGCAAATCCGACTCTGGAAACTAAGGGTGCCTCCATTTCGTTGCACTCGAAGACTAGCGTGTACTCCATTTTGTAAATATCGGCGATCGTACTCGGGAAGATCGTAATATACAGAACATTTCGAAGACCGTGTGCTACACAAATAATTAATTTGTATGAAATAAATATATACCCTTAGATTAAATATTATTAAGTATGCTATTCTGCTGCATTTGCGGCATTCTGAGTAGATTAGAGTTCAATGGTTGAATCCTTAAGAGCATCATTATAAAGTTTTTAACATTGCACGTTCATAACCGTCGTTGTCTGCAAATCTGTACAGAATCTGAAATTGGTGTGCCTAAAAATAAATAAAATATATTGGTTACATGTATATGTATTCAATAATATAGAGATTGGTATGCTTTTGGTATTTTTTACTAACACTAAAGTCTGAGTTATTAATTAAAATTATTACAACATGAATCAAATTGTGCTTGCGACAGCAACTTTATTTTATCAGTGTATCTCAGTCACAATGCCCGAAATAATATTTTGTGAAACACACTACACTAGTGATATAGGCTGTACCTTGTTTTTTTGTCTTTTTTTTTACAGGTTAGCGGTTTCGAGAGAATTCTCTTTGGTGCCAGGCTTTAAGAAGCCATCGATTTCTCTTTTGGTATTCCGCTAACCTGTCTGTTTTTTTTTTTTTTGTACTTCATTTTCATGCGTTTTTGTATATGAACATGCCAAATTTTAATAAATAGAAAAAAGTAGTGTAGTATTATTGTGTCTTCTAATCTTATGCCTGGCCCTATCCTTTGTACTACTGTGTATGTTTCATCAAAATATTATAGACATCACATATGCCTATATTACAGCATTAAAATAAATCCTGGCTAGCTAGCTAGGCTGGTAATATCAGTATTATTATAGAAATTAGATGGAAATAAATACAGTAGTACACATGGTCTATCCTAAACTAACAAAGCCTCAGTCTGCCTTCACTGTCAGACGCCTACTCCTAGGCTAGTACAACAATGGATCGCACTACCATGCGGCCCGCGGCTGCAGTCAATGTCACTCAGCTACGACTACCGCGTGATCACACATGCTCAAAATATTGCCTAGAATTTTACGGCCTATAAGTATGATTACAAATTTTTGAACAGATTTGAGACAGGTCTTACCTGACTAAACAAAGATTAAACATGATAAATCAACACTTCAAACAAATATTGATTCCCGGGGACGCAAATCCGACTCTGGCGAAAATTGTAAATAAAAGCCTAGTCAAATCGTACCAGATTTTCACTATTTTACATGCGTCAACTTCAATCGATAAATGCTTTGCGTTAACGTGGGTTTTCCCAAACAACTCCGATTGGTTCCGAAACTAGACTTATTTGGAAATGATTTTACCATATAAGGAAGCCATGGGCGGGCCTTATCTATTAATGAGAACTATAAATAGAGCTGATGCAATTTTGCTAAGCGACGCTAAAACGTGGGCACGCTTTGAAACGATAGGTGGCGCTGCGCAAAGCAAATGCGGAAGTAAGATCGAAAAATCGCGATATAACGGACAAATCGTCTATCGGCTGTCCTACTGCCCTTTGAATGCAAACTGAAAACAGGTGAAAATATAAAGGCAGCCGACTGTCGGGTACAAAACGACAAAAACATTACAAAAACATGAGGCCTAAGCTAGGCCTAGTTCAGTATTACTGCGATGCGAGGGTGGTTAGATCGTTCAATCAATGATATCGTGTTATCGTCTAATACAATTAAATAATGTG